>NC_056743.1:1676699561-1676999561 GCF_019279795.1 Protopterus annectens
ACTGAGTAGATTTTTATATTTTTTGCCACACACTGAAGAGCAGTTTTCACATTTGTTTTATAACTGTTTTCAGAATTTCTCAATGCTTTTTTTTTTTTTCATCTGGAAGCCCAGTACTTCTCCTATAACAGCTGTTCACACTTGGACTTACTAGACCAGTAAGTTGCACTGGACACTAGTTGCTGTCATTATCTAGTTTTGGTTTTGTATCCTTTCATCTTTTTTTTACATAGTCAAATGAAGCTAAATATTGCACATACCATTCAATAGTCATGTTTATGTTTTTCACTTGACAGTTGTATGACATCAGTATATTATAAAAACATAAAAATGTTGTGACAAAAGATTGCTCCTTTCTATGTCAGTTATAAAATCTCAGGTGTCTTCTTTTTTCTAATAATTGTCTTAAATGATTGTCTAACTGTTACAGAAACAATGGGCTGACTATTTCTGGCATTTTTAACTCTGAGAGTATAAAATTCTCTTACCTTTTTATTGCCAATAAATAAATAAACCCCCATCCGTTTTTGGTAGTAATTAAAATGGCTTTCTTTTTACTTTATACATTTCTGTGTCTTGCCTTATTTATCCTTATTTTCAATGTAAATGTGTTTCTAGATAAAATTAACATACTAAAAGAAACTTTTTTAAAAACTGTATATGAGCCATTACAGTTTAAAACTCATTATTATCCTGGAAACATGCAAAAATAAATAGACACTTCAAAAGATGAAATTCATTATTTCATTCTAATTTATTTGCAAAGCATAATTTTTGACAGTATTTCATGAACACCTTTGGAGCATCAGAATTGTTCAACTTTGATTTGTCCTGCATAACAAATAACTCAGAAATTTGTTCAATGGGTGTTAGCAATCACAATCCCATTCTCTAGAAAACAGTTGATACTTTGCTGAAATAATTCTACACTTTAGCAACAGTGGGAACCATCATTTCAGAAAAACGAAGTGACAAAATATAACTAAGTTAATAGGTCTTGGTTATTTGGTAGGTGATAAAGGTAGGTACAAAAGTAAAAACAATTTTAATATATTTATAACTGCATTAACATTATCCGATGACTTAATCGCTAACTGGTATAGTAGTATGTTGCTAATCTGCCTAATTCATCCATCTATCCATCCATCCATCTATCCATCCATTCATCCATCAATCTACAGCTCCTTTTCCCATTTTTGTACATGGGGTCAGGGTGTCACTTCAGCAATGATGATCATAGAGAGCGCCAAGGTTTACACTGCCTAGTGGTTATCCCTGCCTGCCTAACAGATGTAAACAACAAATGGATTAATTTAAAGCAGAAATGTTGATGAAAAGCTTGTTTTATAGTTCACTGTCAGATGTTTGGTGGTATTCATATGGGTGTCAGAGGTTGTGTAGACCCTATGACATAATGGAGTAGCACCTGTTTTGGTAAGTAGCAATGTGGCACTGAAAATATTAAAAAAAAAAAAAACATTGAATTAGATAACTTTAACCATAAATCACAAATCCATTAGAATTCTATGTGACAGTATGGTTAGTGCCAGAAGACATTTCATTTCACTTTTCTTTAACACATTTTCATGAGAGTCATTGCTACGTAGATTGCACTTGGCAGAAAGACTTTCTTTTGTGCAAGCACAATTTGTAGCCCACAGCAAAAATGAACTGCAATTTATCCAGCATGACTTTGGTTTGCCTCATGTCTTCTTTCCAATGAGGCAAGTCTAGAGCAACTCATAGAGGTGGCACTAACACAGCACACTAATAAGGAGACCAGATCATATTTTATTTTTATTTAACTTTACCTATTTGTTAAGCGGGTAAGACCAGGGGATAAATTGACTCTTTTTAGAGGGAACCTGGGGATGCTGTCTGGTTACGTGACTTACTCAAAGTCACACTGTAAGTAAATGAAGGTAGAAGGAATGCAACTTGCACCACGGACACAGGAAGAAGCTGATTAACAGATTGCATCTTTCTACCTTTGTGCTGACAGACTAAATGTTTCTTCTTCCTTTCCATGTCGTTTAACTTATCTTAATATGCATGAGCAGTGAATATGTTCCTAAACCTTGCAGTACATTTGCAGTGGTTTCAATCAGATCATTTTGCTTCACACTTTGCTGGTTATATCTTTTCTTTGTTCTCTCTATCTCCTACCTTTTGAAATGCTAAGGGAATTCACCTTTTAATTTATTTTATCATATTTCTTAATAGAGTTTCCTTATTTGTTAGTCGAGGTAGCCAATCAGATCGCCTATAGGCTGTATTAAATACATCCACATATGAATAGATGGTAGTGGCAACATATTTGGAATGGTTTCATTGAGATCTTTTTGTTGCACACTTTGTTGGTTATAATTTTTACTTCTATGCTCTCCTGGGCCACTCTAAAGGCTGAGGGAACTCATCTTTTAATTTATGTTTTCATACTTTCTATGGAGCAGCAGTTTCCTTGACTGGCAGTCAAGATAGCCAGTCAAATAGCCTGGAGGCTGTTTTAAATATGTCTGCATATGACCGGACTCATAGAACAATGGATGTATGTGTCTGCATCAAGCAAAGATGCAGAGATATGCTTTGTGTGCCTTTGCATGGTAAAGTGATCCAAGACACCGGGGTACTGATACATCTTATTACCAATTGCCTTTTACTTGAATGGCAGCAGTACAAACTCTATTTATTTAAGCCTGATTGGAGCTTACTACTCATATAATCAAACACTCTTACTTGTCAGCACTATATTACTTCATGTTGGTTAAACTACATCATTTGGTATATGTTGCTTTTTTAGCATTTAGTTAGTATCAAATGGATTCCATTAATTCATACATACTTGAGAATCTTTTGAAAAATAGCTATTTGACAGAATGTTGTTTTTGTGGATTATATACTAAGTATATATCTTCAGTCATCATTTTGTGTAATGGTTGTGCTAAATTAAAAAAAACTCTATTAACTTTAGAGAGTAAGTTACCAAGCCATAACACTACAGAATCTGGTAACAACCTTGTAGAAATAAATTAATTTATTACATTTGTAAATAAGTGATACACTGGTAACTGGAGAGGAGTTAATTTATACAAAATATCGTAACAGTCCCAAAAACAACTCCCAAAAAACAGAGTGAGTGAGTGAGTGAGTGAATAAAATGCAACTAAATCCCAAAAGAACAAAACGAAGGCAACTATAACAACCAATATTAAACAGACAGCTTCACTCTGAATATCAAATGTTTAATCAGCGTAAGCGATTTCATAGCAAAAGTTACTTCATCAGATGCATCAGACCTCCCTGGTAAACAAATGTAAAATAAATAAATAAATGTAGGGGATGTAATGGGAAAGGGTGCCATAGGATGATGTAGGGGATGTACTGGTATAGGGTGACATAGGAAGATGGTAGAGGATATGGTGGGATAGGGTGCCATAGGATGATTTTAGAGGAAGTACTAGGATAGTGTGCATACTGCGGTGGTGGTGCTGTGGTAGCGTTGTCACCTCACAGTAAGATGTTGTCCTGTTCGATTCTCAGCTAAAGCATCTTCTGTGTGGAGACATGCGTGAATGGGCGTACGTACCTTTGTTGAAGGTTGTGCGTCAGAGCTGGCAACTCGGTACGTAAAAATCTACTGCCAATCATTAGTGGACCAGAGTTCCACTGTGGTGACCCCTAACTGGGAAAAGCCAAAAGATACAACATACAACAACTAGGATAGAGTGCATAGGATGATGTAGGGGATGTACAGAGATAGGGTGCCATATGATGATGTAGAGTATCTACTGGGATAGGGTGCCATTGGATGATATAGGGAATGTACTGGGATAGGGTGCCATAGGATGATGTACAGGATGTACCGGAATAGGGTATGATCGGGTGATGTAGAGGATGTATTAGGATAGGGTGCCATTGGATGATGTAGGGGTTTTACTGGGATAGGGTTCCATAGGATGATATAGGGGATGTACTGGGACAGGGTGCCATAGGATGATGTAGGGGATATGCTGGGATAGGTTGCCATAGGATGATGTAGGAGATATACTGGGATAGGGTGCCATGGGATGATGAAGGGGATGTACAGAGATAGGGTGCTGTAGAATAAATTAGGGGATGTAGTGGGATAGGGTGCCATAGGATGATGTAGGGGATGTACTGGGATAGGGTGCATAGAATGATGTAGTGGATGTACAGGGATAGAGTGGCACAGAATGATGTAGGGGATGCACTGGGATAAGGTGCCATGGGATGATGTAGGGGATGTACTGGGATAGGGTGCATTAGGATGATGTAGTGGATATACTGGCATAGAGTGCCATAAGATGATGTAGGGGAGAAAAATGTCATCCCAGACTTGACACCTTCTAAGCCTGTGCTGTGTCTTTAAATCCTGTCTTGAAAACATTGGTTACAAGAATAGTTGAGCCCACTACCTCCGTTGAATGATGTCAGAAATGCCATCACAACTTTCATTCCTTATGGAACTGATAACAGATAGCATTGGCTCTGGTACTTCATAGTCCCATTGTATACACATTCACATGCTCACTTGTTTGTGCACACACACAGAAAGACATATGGTGGATTAGCAGTCTTATGCCCCCTCCTTATACTGATGTTCTAGACTAAAGAGTAGAGCCTCTGTACCACTGCCTGCGTGAAGTCTGAACATTCTCTTTTTGTGCTGCTACTCAGATGAGATTTTTGATTACGATGTGTTTATTTTCTTCTGCAGTGGCAGTACTGAACTTAAAATTTGCTTCTTCATCCTTCTAACTGCATTCCTTATAAAAATGTATCTACAAGTGTATGCTTTGTCTGGTAAGTGTATGCTTAGTCAGCATATAATCAACTTAGTAGAGCTTAAGAATTTAAGCTACTGTCTTTTGGGCTGCAAGACACATCTCCCATTGCCAATAAAGAATCTCCATTTTTGTTTGCTTTGTTTGGGGAAAGACAGAGTTAATTAAGCAAGGAGGGGGGTATTTAATGACTCAGTAGTTATTAATCTCACCTTACAATTCTAGGTTCTACAGTACATTTTTTTTTGTCTGGTGGAGGGGGTTTTAAATATTTGGAGTCTGCATTTACTTCTTGTGTTTGCATGCTTCTTTGCTGGGTGTTCTGGTTTCCTTCCATTTCCCAAAACACACTATAGTTGAACTGGTGATACCACAAATTCTCTGTAGATATGCATGCCATATGTGTGTAACTGAGTGTGTGTGTGTGTGTGTGTGTGTGTGTGTGTGTGTGTGTGTGTGTGTGTGTGTGTGTGTGTGTGTGTGTGTTTATGTGTGTGTGTGTGTGTGTGTGTGTGTGTGTGTGTGTGTGTGCGTGCAGTGTGTGTGTGTGTGTGTGTGTGTGTGTGTGTGTGTGTGTGTGTGTGTGTGTGTGTGTGTGTGTGTGTGTGTGTGTGTGCGTGCATGTGTGTGTGTGTGTGTGTGTGTGTGTGTGTGTGTGTGTGTGTGTGTGTGTGTGTGTGTGTGTGTGTGTGTATACAGTCATTCAATATGGTGCTAGTTTTTTGGCCTTACATCCTTGGAGATCAAACACATTGTCTGGTCTGCAATGTCCTTCAAGTGGATTAGGCAAAGAATCAGGGAATGAATGAATCTGACAATCAGCAGGTGATCTAAATATATAAAATACTATTTAGTATTACCTTTGAATAATGTGAGCATGTCATACTAACAGTTTAAATGTACAGCATTTACTTTACTCATTTTTCCACTGCTGCACTGTGTTTTATTCCACCATTCTAATGATATAAACATTGCTCATATTCAGCAGTTCTTTGACACTGGATATGCAAAACATGTATTACCTGTTCCTTGTTTAATGTTACATTCTCCATTGTAATGGTATAATGTCAAATGGTAATCATGCTAGTTTGGAAGTGTATTACTTATTACTCCTTTCTTCCTTTCAGTAAAACAAAGACATTTTCATTCTTAGTGGTGCAGATGTTCTGGATAAGCTGTTAACATTTGCTGCTATCTATACGCAGAGGAATGCAGCATATATAATGGTTTTACCATTTAGTAACAAAAATCTAATAATCTTAATCACAAACCCACATCACTGATTTCCATGTTTAAAAAAATGTAATTATAAACTTTTGCTGATCTACATGTCTGATACCTTATATTTTGCTTCACCTTCCAATTCCCTTTCAGATTCCAGAAAATACACAGAATCACTGTGAAATATGTATTTAACTTGTGTGTGTTTAATTGACTAGGAAGCAGTTTCACACTGAAAGAAGCTAATATGCTGTCTGACACTGAGGAATGCAATGGGACACATTTCCTCCTTCCACAGTTTATCCTTGCGGGCTTTCCCAGAATGGAAGACAATATGCTACAAAATATATGGTTCACTTTTCTCCTTTTAACATACAGTGTGGCTATTATGGGAAATATATTATTAATCCTGATTGTTAAATTGGATTATAGGCTACATTCACCAATGTACATTTTCATGTGCAATTTGGCACTTGTTGATTTATTAATTCCTTCTGCTACCATTCCAGAATGTCTTTATTACTTAGCATCAAACGACAGAACAATTAATTTTGGGCCATGCATTTTCCAAATGACTTTGGTCATTTTTCTTAACATATGTGAAGGGTTCACTCTTGGAGTCATGGCCTATGACCGTCATCAAGCCATATGCAGTCCTCTTCATTATCATACTAAAATGACAAACAGACTTGGTATCAAACTTTCTATTCTTTGTTGGTTCCCAGGGACTTTTATTACTTTGACTAATATTTACTGGGTTCTCAGTGCTCCATTTTATGGAAATAATAACATTATGCATTATTTTTGTGACTATATTATGATAATGAATTTAGCCTGTGCAGATATGTCAATGCAGAAAACCATTGCTTTATGCCAGGGATTCCTTTGCTTAGTTTGTTTGTTGTCGTATATCCTCTTCTCTTATTTTAAGATATTTAAAACTCTTTACAAAATTGCACCTTCAGGAGGACACTGGAAAGCCCTCTCAACCAGTGGTAGCCACCTCTTGGTGATAGCTGCACACTTATTAGTTCCAATATTTATATTAATTGCCAGCAGCATACCAGGGGTGTCTGAAAATTCAAGCACATGGGCAGCCCTGGTACAGAATGTTCTTCCTTCAGTGCTCAACCCTTTAATTTACTGTGTAAGTACCAAAGATTTCAAGTCCAGTCTGGTGTCACTCCTAAAAAAAATGGTAATCAAATAAGAAACATTTTAAATTTATAAAACATGTTATTGGACATTAATGATATGTGTTTTTTATAATGCTTTTCCCAACATGCTGTTTGACTATCTAGCCTCTCCATATCATCCATTCCCCATATCCTGAGTATTTCTTAGTAAGGATGAGAGCTCTGTAGGATAAACCATCTTACAGGCAGCTTATTACCACCATCCCTGCAATATATGCATTTTCTTGTATAAGAGACACCTTCCTGGGTGGGACGTCTATACTCTCCCATCTAGCCATGATAAGGACATCCATGACTGCAGCTTGATGGTAGAAATGCCCTCCCTTTGGCAGTGTTTTCAATGCCACCCCTCATCTGATAGATTGTGGTACTAGATAGTCATGGATTACCTCACTTCTGTAAGGATGAGATGTTCATTATCCCCATGCAGCTTCCAAGAGATACCTAAACCACTATTTGAATGTAGGTCACATGGGCCATAGTCAGTGCTTTGTCATTCTACAGCAGTACAGCATGTAATTAATAAGTACAAATTAACAAGTGGAATGAATTTCAATTAAAAAATGCATTTCATAAAAATGAAAATGTTTATTAAAGATGCTTTAGGTACAACCTCACTTGAGCTGGGCCTCAGTATCAGGTGATATATTTCCAAATTGTGATGGCAAAAATTAAAGGGTAAAGGAAAAAGAATATGAAAGAAATGCAAACATTACTAAAACAGAATTCTCATCATGCAAGCAATGTAGATGTGATGTATTATAATTTTAGTAATAATAGTGTAAAAAGAAATAAATAACTAAAAACAGACATAGAAATAAAGCTGAGGCTTGATCCTGACTAGATTACTGTATCAGTTGTTGTGTCTTTCGGCTTTTCCCGGTTAGGGGTCGCCACAGCGGAACTCCGGTCCGCTAATGATTGGCAGTAGATTTTTACGTGCTGAGTTGCCGGCCCTGACACACAACCTTCAACAAAGGTACGCTCATTCAAGCATGTCTTCACACAGAAGATGCTCTAGCTGAGAATTGAACAGGACAACATCTTACTGTGAGGCAACAACACTACCGCAGCACCACCACCGCAGTTAGATTACTGTATCAGTACTAGCAAAAAAAAAAAAAAAAAACAATATGATGGAGGCAGAATCTGTAGTAAGTTCTTCCATGCTATTTTGTAGCTCTCCAAAATTGCATGCTGCATGGCAGAAGGCACAGCTAAGAAGGTAATGAATGAATAGACAGAGAACAGACAAGAAAAAATATGTCTGTGACTATGGTAATGTAAGAAAACAGACAATTAATGTGAAATAGCAAATATCAAGCTAGATCTTCTTGTTGCATATTAATGTGTGATATTTTGTAACTAAAATACATTGTGGTGTTTTTCATAACATTAAAAGAGCTACATGTAAATATTTATTTATTTATTTATTTATTTATTGCATTTGTTAACCGGGAAAGTCCACTGGGCCTAGAATGAACCCATTTTCAGTGGAGGCTAGGGGAGAAAAGCTCCACAATAATTGCATACAATTAATACATATAAAATATTAATCCACATAAGAACAAGTAACAAGAATTGCAATCATGGTAAAATAAACTCAACAGGCATACATACTAACACACAGTGTAAAATATATCTGCAAGGATCACAGCAGAGGGAAGTTAAAATCAGTGTAAGAAAAGAGGGCTAAGGAGGGAAAGAAGTAAAGCCAGTGAGCCAGCAAGTAGTAGTTTTTGTTCATCTCTTCGGGATGGGGACAGAACTTAATCCACCCCACTAAAACCAGACTTGCACAAATGTCAAACAACCAGCCTCACTGGAATAGCACATATACAGTTCAAAGAAAAGTGATTTTACACACACAAAAGCTTCCCCAACCACAACCCCCAGCTCACACCAAAACCAAAGCTTGAAATTTTCTTCTTAGAATGGCCAGTTTCCTCTAGCGAGATGGTGTGCCATCTGAAACAGACCAACTTAGAAGGACTAGGAGCCCCCTTTAAAACCACAGCTTAAAGTTTTACAACAGGCTCCAAAGTCTGAAATCGTAACTTATACTTACCTCTGAGCAACTTAAATGTTGGCAAACATGTATTCTGTGGAATAACCTTAGAATCCTTCTGAACCCTCACAGGATGAAAAACACAGAATACTTGTCATTCAGATATGGCTGATCACAATGAAACATTTCAGTTCAGCTCTTATTGACAGCATTGGGGGTTTTATAAGTTTATTTAGTGTACAGGTTGCTATACTACACCCCCACAAGCGAAGTTCAAGCAAGTTTGGGCTGATAGTGCGCACCTTTTCGGAACAGTAATACAAATGCTAGACGTTTTACGTGCTTCCTCATACTAGTTAAAATTGTTGCCCCCCCCAGCTGCAATATATAGAACACCCTAGTAGCCCTCCATTTTCCCATTTAACTATGTTAAAGTACCACTATTATCGTGAAACCAGAGATAGCATTCTGGGTTATATGGGGGAGTTAGTAATGTCCAAAAAGGATGACTTTACTAGAAGAGCAATTGACTGCCCTGAGATGTTGATGCCTGACACTCAGGTGAAGGGCATCCCGACCTCCTGGAAGATCAGCTACTTTTCCCTTAACACCACCTGTACGGGTATGTCAGCATTTAGAATACGGACTTGCAAACTGATATGCATTTTGTTTAATAGCATCCATCGACATCTTTTCCCTGTATTTACACATAGGGTCAGGGTGTCACTTCATCTAAATTCAATGCTCACATCACCGGGAGGCTAGCTAGCCCTGCAGCATTTCTTCCATATCACATAAACACAGGCACTCACGGCCAATTAGTGTGTCTAATCTACCTACTGCATGTCTGTGGAATATGGGAAGAAACTAAAACACCTGAAGAAAACCCACACAGAGAACACATGGGAGGGCATGCAGCCTCCGGACAGAAGGCACCTCAGCCGGGAATGGAACTTTGTACCTCTTGCTGTGAGGCAACACTAACTGCTGAGCTTTCCATTTGGTTTAGTTATAATAATTTATATTTGAGATGGTGCTACAGGACATGTTAGATTTTACTAGAGAACGTATTCTACATCCACAATATACCCAATACAGGTACAATTTCAAAATTGCACACATACGGAGAGATCAGAGTACCTCACACGTACAGAAAAATCAGATGCACAGATGGGCTCACACTTGCACACAAAGTAGGACAAAAGAATAATGCCACTTTATTGACTATTCTCAAAGCATTTTGTTACACCCAGATAAAATGAAAAAACAAACACTTTTGACTAACCTGACAATAGCTCGTATGCTTGTTTAGGCCATTCTGGTGTTTTAACACGTATATGATTGCAATTAATAACCATTACAATTTTACACTTAATTACTGCTCAGAAACTGCTCTACAAACATTATAGGTGAATTAGAAGTGCCTCCGGCAGAATTTATGAAACTCCATCAGTGCTATTTACGTCATTTGTTTGAGAAAAGAAGGCAAATAAGCACACACTCTTCCCCATTCCATCTTTCTCTCTCACTTAAAATCCTATAGTTCTTTTCTTTTTCTCTCTTACTAATCGGAACAAAAGTCATGGGCAGCGAAGAGGAAATTAAAACAAGCCCTTGTAATCCGTTGTAGTTACTCTTACTATAGGAGCTATCTGTTTTAGTGTTATCCATTTACCACACTTAGTTATAGACATCAAACAAAAACACTTGCAGCTTTTAACATACAGCTATATAATCAGTTATACTTCACGGATTATGCAGCTTTTAACATAAAGCTATATCATCAGTTATTCTTCACGGATATGCAGATATTTTGCAGATTGTGTTACCCATTTGAACTAACGCTAACTTATTTAAATACAAAAACTTTTCTTCTTCATTATCAGGCATACATTAATAGCCAGGAGGGTGTTCCATGCTATACTTGTTAGAGTGAGTGTTTTCTTATTGAATTCACTATGGTACATTAAGGTAGAATAATAGGCCTGAAAATATATAAACAGACTTGTGTTTACATGTATGCATTCAGTTTCAGAGAAATACAGTGTTCCTTTCTAAGGGAAAGATACAATCGTGCTGACAAAGCATAAGATGAACAGAAATAAGGTTTACAGAATGTTACTTTTTCAACAGCAGTGTAAACAGGAAGGACAGGGGAGTAAGTGGAAAGTCTGAATATCAGTGGGTAGGGTGGAAAAGCATACAGGAACATTCTGATCCAAGGAAAATAAAAGGCATCTGTCTTCCAGGCCTTCTTTCATGGAGTCTTATAGTAGATATTTGCCAACTGATTGTTTAGAGAGGAGTTAAAATGGTCTACTTGAGGAACTCCCTAGAGATGGATCCATTTTTGGAATCCTTGTTTTCTTTCTTTCAGCTATATTTCCAGTAACTGAACTGGTAAACTTTGTCATGGAAAAATAATTTTTGAATAGTAAACATCAATGTTATACTAAAGCTGAGTCATTTGTCCTTTAGCTTCTTTTTGTTCCCATGATTTCCAGATATTTACTCCTGCTTGTCTCTTCAAAGTACTGCTGTTCTAGTCCCTATCTTGAGTTTGGTCTAGAATTTTTTTTTGTTAGGAATGATAGTGCAGAGTCTAGTTCTTCAAAGTGTCTAATTTCATCCAGAATAAATATTTTGTGCCTGGCAGGAAAGGGCAAATGCATCTTAAACTGTCTTTTCTTAAGTTCTTTCATAAGAGGCAAAAAACTTATCCTTTTGGTCATCACATCATTGGAATAGTCATTATCAAATTTTATTAGTTTGTCATCCAATTTAATAGGAGATTTGGTCCAGGCTGTTTTATGTATTAGCTCCTTGTCTTGAGATGAGAAGAACTTAACAATAACTGATATCAGTGAAGAGTTAATTTTTGATGAAGTAGAAACTAGAGACCTGTGTGCTCTTTCTCTGTGATATGACACAGCTTCAGATAAAGCCAGAGTCTTAGGAATCCAGGCAGTAAGAATGTTGAACATATTTTCTCCTTCTATTTTTTCAGGCAGTCCAAAAATATAAATGTAATTTCTCTTGTATCTGTTTTCCAAGTCATCAATTTTGTTTAGTAATAAGGTATTCTGTCACAGTAGAAATTCAGTGCTGTTTTAATCTTTGGATACTCTGCCTTCTGTGTCATTAAGGGCATCTTCCATTCATGATATCTGAGTCTTCTGTTTTTAAATCTTGTGTATCAGTTCCATCCGTTTGGTACATTTTTCTTTAAAGCTGTCAAGTTAGTTATCCATCTGGTTTATTTTTAAAGAAAGTTCTTGTATCTTAGAACAGATTGAATTTCTTTCTTTAAAGGCAAGTCCTGAGAGATTGTCTTGGATTATACCATGACCCCCCCAAAACGTGCACGCTGATTGGCCAGCGTGCGCATTGTAAATCGAGTTATACTAATGGAAAAAGGTCCGGTCGCCTGGACTTTTTTCCATTAGTATAACTCTACTTTTAAAACACTGTCTTGCTATGTTAAATGGGTTTAACATAGCGAGACAGCTTTAAAATAAGCAACGGAGATCTCAGTTGCTTATTTTAAAGCTGTCTCATAGGTTCATAGGTTCATAGGTTCATACTAGGCTATCTGCCCGAGGGCATTTATAAGCCTAGCCCATAGTTTTGTGGCTTACGCCTCCCCTTTAGGTAGGAGAAACTATGCCCATTATTTAGCTGTGCCTCTGTCTAGCAGTGACACTGAGGTAACCCCTGGGGTGTATCTGCGATCTCCCATCCATTGGTCAAGATTTCTCTTAAACAAGGCCAGCGAGGTGCTTTGCCTCACATAAACCGGGATTTTGTTCCACAGCATAGGGAGTCTTTGGGTGATGAATCTATCCCTCCAGCATGTCCTATTAATAACCGTGTCTAGGTTTAAGTCTCCCGCCCTTGTGGCTCTGAGGGATCTAGATTTTTTGAGATGAAGCATGTTCATCAGGTCTGGGTTTGACATTGCCTTGTATGTCAGGCATAGGTCCCCTCTGAGCAAGCGGTACGCAACTGAATATAACTGGAGTTCTTTCAGTCGGGCAGAATAAGACAGATTTTTGAGACCCTTTATCCTTTTGGTGAGGAACTTTTGTGGCCTCTCCAGCTGCTGCAAGTGTCGGGTCAGGTACATTCCGAATGGGGCATTGTACTCAATCATTGGTCTGATGAGTGATGAGTATAGGGGGACCATGACTTCCCTTGATCTGGATGTGAATCCCTTCATGATAAGGTGGGCAATGTAGAAGGTCTTCCTAACCACTTTAGCAATATGACTGTCGATTGAAAGGCTACTGTCAACCTGGGTTCCTAGGTCTCTAATAACTTCTTCTGTGTTCAGGGGATTGCCACCTATTTGGTAGCTAGGGGTGACCTTATTTTTCCCGAAGGGTATGACTATGCATTTCTTGGCATTTAACTTAAGGCCATGGCTCTGGCACCAGTTATCCGTTTCTGTGAGACCCTTCTGGAGGATATCTGTGTCGGATGTGTTTTCAACTACGGCACCCAGTTTGCAGTCATCTGCAAACTTTGTCAGCCATAACCCTCCTGTGTTTGCTTGTACTTCAGAAAAGTAGATGCCAAACAAGAGTGGGCCCAGGACTGAGCCCTGTGGGACACCACTTGTGACAGGCTTTGAGTCTGACATGGCACCAGCAACCCTGACCCTGTGTGTTCTGTCGCTCAGCCAGTTTGCAACCCATCTTGTAATGTATGGGTTTACATTTAAGTTGATGAGTTTTCAATGATACCCGGTGGGGTATTGTATCGAAAGCCTTCAGGTCTAGGTAGGCTGTATGGACTGCCTTTCCCTCATCAATGGCCTTGGTGACTGTTTGAAAAAGTCGACCAAGTTTAGAAGGCATGATCTGCCTTTGACAAAGCCAAACTGGGTTGAATCCAAAGTCTGCAAATTCCTATGTCTTTATTTATGAGATCCATTATGATCCTCTCCATGGCTTTGCAGATAAGGCTTGTCAAGCTAATGGGCGTGTAATTTCCAGGGTCGGTGGGCGCCCGGCCTTTGTGAAGTGGGACCACAGTCGCTGTGCGCCATTCCTGAGTGCGTATCCGGAGGCGAGACTAAGATTAAACAGCTGTCCTAACTGTGGATTTAATTCCTCGTTGAGTTCATGGAGCACACAGCCGGGGACACCATCAGGTCCCATGGATGCTGTGTTCTTTGCCTTGGTGAGAGCAGTTCTCACCTGGGCGTTAGAGATGTTTGGGGGCTACAATCATTTGGTATAGATATCTCTCCTTTAGGGGAGGGAAGAAGTTTGCACTGAACCTGTCAGCCAGTATGTTGGCAATGTCTGTAGGATCAGTAATCTTCACATCATTATGAACTAATTCTGAGCATATCTGGGAGTTTCCTCCTAGGTTTCTGACATAGCTAAAGAATGCCTTATGGTTGTCTTTAGAGTCCTTAGCTATTTTTCTCTCAAAATTAGCTTTGGATGATTTTATGAGAGCTCTCAGCTTTTTACTTATAGTGATCAGCGGTGTCTTACCTTTTAAGGATTTTGCTCTATCTTGTAGTAGCTTTCTCCTTTTGTTGTAGAGTTTGTTTATGGCTAGGGTCCACCAAACTGGACGCTTGCCTTTGGTACAAAGAGTCTTTGTTTTGCTTGGGATTGCCTGATCCATACAGCCCTGCAGGTGCTGGTAGAAGGCAGTTGTCAGTGATTCTGCGGTTTGAGTAATGTTAACCGCTGGCTCAAGGGCCTTAAAGGAGACCACACTAGTCTTTAGGGTGTGAAGTCGGCTGAGAAATTCTTTACTGTGGTCTTTTCATTTCGGGTGGGGCGGGATGAGGACCTCCAGCGAGATTAGTTTGTGATCAGATCTCACCAGTGAGGGGTATACTTCTGGCACTGAACATTGTGCTCCCATGTTTGTGATGATGAGATCAAGTATGTTCTCTCCTCTTGTGGGGATGGTGACTAGTTGTTCCATGGCATTTGAGTTTATGAATTCCAGGAACTTTTGGGCTAGAGTGTTTGGGCTTGAGTAGTGTTCCCAGTCTATATTTGGGTAGTTGAAGTCACCTAGTATGATGGTGGTTGGAGATACATTTATCCCTCCAGTGTTTTCAGGAAGGCCATATGAGATTCCTGAGTTTGCGAGGGTGGCCTGTAACATGCTACAATTTGCAGAGCAGTCTTGCCTATGGTTAACTGCACCTGGATGGTTTCCGATGCATCGTGCGATGCCACCAATCTTGAGGTGTGGGTGTCCTTGATGAATATGGATACCCCTCCTCCTTTCTTCTTGGTGTTGTCCGGGTTTTGGGGCCGCATGATATGAGGTAAAACCTGATAGTGCTCATTATGCTAAACCCATTTAACATAGCGAGACAGGTTTTAAAAAAAAAGCAACGGAGAAAGCAAGATCTCCGTTGCTTTTTTATGTTAAATGGGTTTAACTATAAGAGACAGTTTTAAAATAAGCAACGGATATCTCCGTGCTTATTTTAAATGTTAAACCCATTTAACATAGCGAAAACAGTAAAAACACGGAGATCTTGCTTTCTCTGCCCCTTCAACTCTGATGTACTGCGCGGGCACACAGTACATCAGAACTGAGCGGATGCCAGACATCTGCGGAAGGGCAGTAAACAGGCATTATACTATGCCATTATTTAAGAAAGTAAGTTTCTTTTCTTAAATAATGTCATGAGTATAATAACAACGCCTGGGTGTGGGTAATGCTATATTTATCCACGGTTGGCTTTGTTTGGTCCCTTGGGCTTCACCCTCGGGACCAAACCACGCCAACCGTGGGTAAATCCAGCATTACCCACACCCAGGCGTGGGTTATTGCTATAATAACTCATATCAGAACTACTGATACAGACCTTTCAACTGAACAATTTGACAGGAAATAAATTAAAATATTTAGACATTTTTTAGATTATATCCTTCAATGTAGTATAGTTGACAAGTTTTGTTTAAAGAAATGGTTACAGTATTATAAAAATAACATTTCCTGTCAGAAATAGAAATAGAGTAGCAGAACAAGGAAACTGTCAGCTTCCTGGTCACACCCAGTATAATTTCAAACAAGATTATTAGACAGCTTCTACAAGTTGCATAAATAGTATACATTTATAATCTGAACAGATTCTGCAGAATTACACTACAGCTCACATTATTAAATATTTAGCTTTAAAAGTAAAGTGACAGAATGATTTATAACAGGCTTGTCAGGACAAGTTATATAATTACCTAAAAATGCATAGCAAGAGTTATTCAGTATAATTAAAGCATGATAGGTCAGGCTTTGTTACAGAATACTGTGCGTGGCCCATGATTATTGTACAGTAGCCAAAAAGTGAAAAGTACACTGACAGGGTATGCAAAGGTATGGATCTGGAATACAGAAAGCATAGGTTCTAGTAAATGTACTTCTACTATTTCAGCACATAAAAATTTAAAATGTAAATATACAGGATTATTAGTTAACACTTGAACACATTCAGCTGAAGATGTACAGAAACAGGTTAGTACAGTATATGGTAATTATGCTTCAAGACAGATATATTATATGTGTAAAAACAAAGTCATAATATTTGTATGTTTATCTTTATACTACAACAAAATCTTACATGCACTGAGAGTAACTAATGCAGAGCTATCATCAGATTAATATAGCTCCTGTTACACAGAATATGTTAATACCAGTTGTAAGACATGGAAGAAAATCTGCCCAGTTAAATTAAATCATAAAGTTAGAAGACTTCTGTCCAGAAAATTTTCAAATAATTGACAGATCAGGAATAGTCAAGTGACAAGTTTGTTTTCCAGAATAAGAAAATTATTTTATATTTGATGTATTAGTTGTGATAATTATAGTATATTTTGCAGACTACATTGCTATATTTATAAAGTAATTCCAGAAGCAAATCACAGTTCAGGGATTTTAGGAGGGGTTTTCTAAGATAAGGAATCACATAAATATAGTTTTGTCAGAATAAATCCTACCTAAATGTTAACTGCATAGCTTCAATCCAGAAATCCAATGTCTCTCTGGAAAAATCAGACCTTACCCATCTGCACAAAGGAGGCAATTTCCTAGATATTAATAACATTAGACTTATAGCAATCTTATTTCCCCTCACCAAAATACTTAAAAATCTATTCAAAAACAATTGCTAGACCATAAGCTGCAGGAAGAACTCATAACACCTACACAACATGGCTTCCATCCTTCCCATAGTGCCTGCACTGCCCTTCTAACCTATATAGATACTGTCAATAAAGCTGGAGATAATGGCAAACTAATCTCTTCCTTATTTCTTGACTTGTATAAACCCGTCAACACAGTTTGTCACAGCAAACATCTACTTCACATGTCCTCACTAGGTCTCTCTCAGCCCACCCTTCTGTGGTTCAAAAGCTACCTGTCCAATAGGTATCAGTCAGTAAAATGGCACTCCACACTCTCCCAATACCTCCCAGTTACCACTGGTGTGCCACAAGGCATAGAGCCTTCCTCTTTAACATTTTCACCATCACAATCTATACATCCACACAACAGGCCACCCTAATACAATACACAGATGATTCCACTCTTACATCTGAAAACATGGTACACCTCTAATAAAATTACTCAGGTAGCTTTAGCAGCACTGAAACATGGCTTTGTAACTCACAAATCAAGCTCAACTCAAAAAAGACCAAACTACTACTTTTTCCCCCCAAACCTTATCCTATGGAAAAACAGCATTTTAAGTCCTCTCTCTTGATAATACAACTATTGAAGTCACTTTTCATAGCAAATTATTAGGGGTGATAGTGGCTGATAATCTTACATTTGACCTGCACAAAATTACATAAGCAAAACTCATCAAAAACTAGGGATGCTTTACAAAAACACAAACTTTCTTACTGATCCAACTAAAACTACACTTGCCACTACTTATCTCCTCACCGGTATTCTTTATGGAATTCCCCATCCTTACTAACTTCCAGGCTTCACAAAAATTAAAACTTGAACACTGCTTCAACAAAGTTGCTAAATTTGCAGTACATAACCCTTTCAGTACCTACCACTGTATAGCACTGAAAAGCATAAATTGGTTAGAAATGCCACATCAAGTAACATATGCACAGCTTCTTACCACCTATAAAATTATCCAGCATCCATCTCTCTGTCCAGCACTAAAAAACTTTCTACACAACTATGCTCCCAGTCGGTCATTGTGATCCAATAACCAAAAACTTCTGTCTGTCTACAAACCTAGCAAATCTGCTTGGCATAGTCTGTACTCATGCAAGGTTGCTAAGGTCTGGAACTCCATCAGCTCTATACCTTCCCTCACATCTTTTAAAACCTCTCTGAAAGACATCCTAGCTAAATCTCTGTCTCTGTTCTTGCTCAAAATCAGGATAAACTATATCTCTAAATGTCAGCAAGTACCTTTTTTTTCTTTTCCTTGTACCTCCTTTCTCTCTCTTCTTCACTTACTTCCTTACTGCTATTAAATTATCTTCCCTGACTTTTTCTCTAAATATATCATAAGCCTGTTTTTCCCTTTCTTCGTATTGCAATTTCTATTTCTGTTAGACTAACTTACTATTAATTTCTGTACAACCTGCCTAAAATTTCTCTAAATATTAAATGATTGTCATATAGGTTCATAGGTGTTTACTAGGCTAATGACCACGAGGGCATTTTTAAGACTAGCTATACATCCCAAATCCCTGACAATTTCTGATACCCTTGATAAGTGTAAGCATTGGCCAGGGAGATGAACCATTTATAGGTTACCTGTGTTCATTAGAGACATAGGTGCCAAACCAGGGATAAATTTCCGGTTTCCCATCCAATTTTCCAAGTTGCACTTGAATTGGGTTAGGGAGGAACTGTGCTTCACATGGATGGGGAGCCTGTTCCATAGGCGGGGTAGTCTCTGGGATACATGCCTATCTCTGCAGCCGGTTCTATTTACATCACACCAAGGTTTAAGTCTTTAGAATGGGTAATTCTTGTGCTGTTTATTTTGTGGATATGCAGGAGGTCCATCAGAGTGTGGTCTGACAATGTTGCAGTCATCTGCAAACTTTGTCAGCCATAACCTCCTGTGTTTGCTTGTACTTCAGAAAAGTAGATGCTAAACAAGAGTGGGCCCAGGACTGAGCCAGTTTGCAACCCATCTTGTAATGTATGGGTTTACATTTAAGTTGATGAGTTTTTCAATGATACCCGAGTGGGGTATTGTATCAAAGCCTTCGCCAGGTCTAGGTAGGCTGTATGGACTGCCTTTCCTCATCAATGGCCTTGGTGACTGTTTCAAAAGTCGACCAAGTTTAGAAGGCATGATCTGCCTTGACAAAGCCAAACTGGGTTGAATCCAAAGTCTGCAAATTCCCTATGTCTTTATTTATGAGATCCATTATGATCCTCTCCATGGCTTTGCAGATAAGGCTTGTCAAGCTAATGGGCGGTAATTTGAGTGGGACCACAGTCGCTGCGCCATTCCTGGACTAAGATTAAACAGCTGTCCTAACTGTGGATTTAATTCCTCGTTGAGTTCATGGAGCACACAGCCGGGGACACCATCAGGTCCCATGGATGCTGTGTTCTTTGCCTTGGTGAGAGCAGTTCTCACAGAGATGTTTGGGGCTACAATCATTTGGTATAGATATCTCCTTTAGGGGAGGGGAGAGTTTGCACTGAACCTGTCAGCCAGTATGTTGGCAATGTCTGTAGGATCAGTAATCTTCACATCATTATGAACTAATTCTGAGCATATCTGGGAGTTTCCTCCTAGGTTTCTGACATAGCTAAAGAATGCCTTATGGTTGTCTTTAGAGTCCTTAGCTATTTTTCTCTCAAAATTAGCTTTGGATGATTTTATGAGAGCTCTCAGCTATAGTGATCAGCGGTGTCTTACCTTTTAAGGATTTTGCTCTATCTTGTAGTAGCTTTCTCCTTTTGTTGTAGAGTTTGTTTATGGCTAGGGTCCACCAAACTGGACGCTTGCCTTTGGTACAAACAGTCTTTGTTTTGATTGGGATTGCCTGATCCATACAGCCTGCAGGTGCTGGTAGAAGGCAGTTGTCAGTGATTCTGCGGTTTGAGTAATGTTAACCGCTGGCTCAAGGGCCTTAAAGGAGACCACACTAGTCTTTAGGAGTGTGAAGTCGGCCGAGAAATTCTTTACTGTGGTCTTTTCATTTGATGAGGACCTCCAGCGAGATTAGTTTGTGATCAGATCTCACCAGTGAGGGGTATACTTCTGGCACTGAACATTGTGTGTTTGTGATGATGAGATCAAGTATGTTCTCTCCTCTTGTGGGGATGGTGACTAGTTGTTCCATGGCATTTGAGTTTATGAATTCCAGGAACTTTTGGGCTAGAGTGTTTGGGCTTGAGTAGTGTTCCCAGTCTATATTTGGGTAGTTGAAGTCACCTAGTATGATGGTGGTTGGAGATACATTTATCCTCCAGTGTTTTCAGGAAGGCCATATGAGATTCCTGAGTTTGCGAGGGTGGCCTGTAACATGCTACAATTTGCAGAGCAGTCTTGCCTATGGTTAACTGCACCTGGATGGTTTCCGATGCATCGTGCGATGCCACCAATCTTGAGGTGTGGGTGTCCTTGATGAATATGGATACCCCTCCTTTCTTCTTGGTGTTGTCCGGGTTTTGGGGCCGGAACGCATGATATGAGGTAAAACCTGATAGTGCTCATTATGCTAAACCCATTTAACATAGCGAGACAGGTTTTAAAAAAAAAGCAACGGAGAAAGCAAGATCTCCGTTGCTTTTTTTTTACTGTTTTCGCTATGTTATCTCCTCGCTAATGGGTTTAACATAAATAAGCAACGGATATCTTGCTTATTTTCACTGTCTGCTCTATAAATTGTCTCGCCATGTTAAACCCATTTAACATAGCTTAAAACAGTAAAAAGCAACGGAGATCTTGCTTTCTCGCTGGTGCTCTGATAGGCACACAGTACATCAGAACTGCGGATGCCAGACATCTGCGGAAGGGCAGTAAACAGGATGCCATTATTTAAGTTTTCTTAAATAATGTCATGGTATAAATATAACCAACCGCGCGGTGTGGGTAATTTTGTTTGGTCCCTTGGGCTTCACCGACCAAACCCATTACCCACACCCAGGCGTGGGTTATTGCTATAATAACTCATATCAGAACTACTGATACAGACCTTTCAACTGAACAATTTGACAGGAAATAAATTAAAATATTTAGACATTTTTTAGATTATATCCTTCAATGTAGTATAGTTGACAAGTTTTGTTTAAAGAAATGGTTACAGTATTATAAAAATAACATTTCCTGTCAGAAATAGAAATAGAGTAGCAGAACAAGGAAACTGTCAGCTTCCTGGTCACACCCAGTATAATTTCAAACAAGATTATTAGACAGCTTCTACAAGTTGCATAAATAGTATACATTTATAATCTGAACAGATTCTGCAGAATTACACTACAGCTCACATTATTAAATATTTAGCTTTAAAAGTAAAGTGACAGAATGATTTATAACAGGCTTGTCAGGACAAGTTATATAATTACCTAAAAATGCATAGCAAGAGTTATTCAGTATAATTAAAGCATGATAGGTCAGGCTTTGTTACAGAATACTGTGCGTGGCCCATGATTATTGTACAGTAGCCAAAAAGTGAAAAGTACACTGACAGGGTATGCAAAGGTATGGATCTGGAATACAGAAAGCATAGGTTCTAGTAAATGTACTTCTACTATTTCAGCACATAAAAATTTAAAATGTAAATATACAGGATTATTAGTTAACACTTGAACACATTCAGCTGAAGATGTACAGAAACAGGTTAGTACAGTATATGGTAATTATGCTTCAAGACAGATATATTATATGTGTAAAACAAAGTCATAATATTTGTATGTTTATCTTTATACTACAACAAAATCTTACATGCACTGAGAGTAACTAATGCAGAGCTATCATCAGATTAATATAGCTCCTGTTACACAGAATATGTTAATACCAGTTGTAAGACATGGAAGAAAATCTGCCCAGTTAAATTAAATCATAAAGTTAGAAGACTTCTGTCCAGAAAATTTTCAAATAATTGACAGATCAGGAATAGTCAAGTGACAAGTTTGTTTTCCAGAATAAGAAAATTATTTTATATTTGATGTATTAGTTGTGATAATTATAGTATATTTTGCAGACTACATTGCTATATTTATAAAGTAATTCCAGAAGCAAATCACAGTTCAGGGATTTTAGGAGGGGTTTTCTAAGATAAGGAATCACATAAATATAGTTTTGTCAGAATAAATCCTACCTAAATGTTAACTGCATAGCTTCAATCCAGAAATCCAATGTTCCCTCTCTCTGGAAAAAATCAGACCTTACCCATCTGCACAAAGGAGGCAATTTCCTAGATATTAATAACATTAGACTTATAGCAATCTTATTTCCCCTCACCAAAATACTTAAAAATATATTCAAAAACAATTGCTAGACCATTAGCTGCAGGAAGAACTCATAACACCTACACAACATGGCTTCCATTCTTCCCATAGTGCCTGCACTGCCCTTCTAACCTATATAGATACTGTCAATAAAGCTGGGGATAATGGCAAACTAATCTCTTCCTTATTTCTAGACTTGTCTAAACCCGTCAACACAGTTTGTCACAGCAAACTTCTACTTCAAATGTCCTCACTAGGTCTCTATCAGCCCACCCTTCTGTGGTTCAAAAGCTACCTGTCCAATAGGTATCAGTCAATAAAATGGCACTCTCCACTCTCCCAATACCTCCCAGTTACCACTGGTGTCCCACAAGGCATAGCGCCTTCCTCTTTAACATTTTCACCATCACCATCTATACATCCACACAACAGGCCACCCTAATACAATACACAGATGATTCCACTCTTATTTATACATCTGAAAACATGGTACAGCTCTAATAAAATTACTCAGGAAGCTTTAGCAGCCACTGAAACATGGCTTTGTAACTCGCAAATCAAGCTCAACTCAAAAAAGACCAAACTACTACTTTTTTCCCCAAACCTTATCCTATGCAAAAACAGCATTTTAAGTCCTCTCTCTTGATAATACAACTACTGAAGTCACTTTTCATAGCAAATTATTAGGGGTGATAGTGGCTAATAATCTTACATTTGACCTGCACACAATTACATAAGCAAAACTCATCAAAAACTAGGGATGCTTTACAAAAACACAAACTTTCTTACTGATCCAACTAAAACTACACTTGCCACTACTTATATCCTCACCGGTATTCTTTATGGAATTCCCCATCTTTACTAACTTCCAGGCTTCACAAAAATTAAAACTTGAACACTGCTGCAACAAAGTTGCTAAATTTGCAGCACATAACCCTTTCAGTACCTACCACTGTATAGCACTGAAAAGCATAAATGCCACATCAAGTAACATATGCACAGCTTCTTATCAGCATCCATCTGTCTGTCCAGCACTAAAAAACTTTCTACACAACTATGCTCCCAGTCGGTCATTGTGATCCAATAACCAAAAACTTCTGTCTGTCTACAAACCTAGCAAATCTGCTGGGCATTGTCTGTACTCATGCAAGGTTTTTCATGGTCTGGAACTCCATCAGATCTATACCTTCCCTCACATCTTTAAAAAACACTCTGAAAGACATCTTAGCTGAAACTCTGTCTCTGTTCTTGCTCAAAATCAGGATAAACTATATCTCTAAATGTGAGTAACTACTTTTTTTTCCTTTCCTTGTACCTCCTTACTCTCTCTTCTTCACTTACTTCCTTACTGCTATTAATTTATCTTCGCTGACTTTTTCTCTAACTATATCATAAGCTTGTTTTTCCCTCTCTTCATATTGCAATTTCTATTTCTGTTAGACTAACTTACTATTAATTTCTGTACACCCTGCCTAAAATTTCTCTAAATATAAAATGATTGTCATATAGGTTCATAGGTGTTTACTAGGCTAATGACCACAAGGGCATTTTAAGCCTAGCTATGCATCCCAAATCCCTGACAATTTCTGATTCCCTTGATAAGTGTAAGCATTGGCCAGGGAGATGAACCATTTATAGGTTACCTGTGTCCATTAGAGACATAGGTGCCAAACCAGGGATAAATTTCTGGTTTCCCATCCAATTTTCCAAGTTGCACTTGAATTGGGTTACGGAGGAACTATGCTTCACATGGATGGGGAGCCTGTTCCATAGGCAGGGTAGTCTCTGGGATGCATGCCTATCTCTCCAGCAGGTTCTATTTACATCAAACCAAGGTTTAAGTCTTCTTAGAATGGGTAATTCTGGTGCTGTTTCTTTTGTGGATATGCAGGAGGTCCATCAGAGTGTGGTCTGACAATGCCCTGTATGCCAGGCATAGCTCTTCCCTAAAAAGCCTGTAGGAGACAAAATATTGGGGGCATTTTACTTACCCTGTATTCATTTAGTGAGGAACCTTGTGGACATTCCAGTTGGTGGATATACCTGGTTAGGTACATACCAAAGGGGGCATTGCACTCAATGATAGGTCTGATGAATGTGGAATACACTGGAACAATGACTTCCTTGGACTTAAATGCCATAGCTTTGTTTATACGTTGTGCAACACAGAATTATTTTCTTACCACTGTAGACACATGGTGGTCAAAGGCTAGATTACTATTTATGTGTGCCCCTAAGTCCTTGATTACTGAGTCAACTGTAAGGGGTGTGTTGTCATTATGATAGTTACCAGGGATGGATGACTTCCCAAAGGATACTATAATGCATTTCTTGGCATTTGGTTTGTCAATGGCTCTGACACTAGTTGTTTGTCTGTGTCAGCCCCTCCTGGAAAACATTTGTGTCAGTATGAGATTCAATGACAGCTCCCAATTTGCAACCATCTGCAAATTTAGTTAGCCAGAGAAAACTGACATTGCCCTTGACTTCTGAGAAGTAAATTCCAAAAAGGAGCAGTCCACGGACTGATCCCTGAGGGACTCCACTTGTGATTGGCCTCTTTGTAGAGGTGGACTCCCCAATTTTAACTTCCTGGGTCCTGTCTGTGAGCCAGTTGGCTATCCACCATGTGACATATGGGTTTGTACCTAACCTCTTGAGTTTGTCAACAATGCCCAAGTGGGGTATTGTGTCAAATACATTGGCCAGGTCAAGGTAGGCAGTGAGAACAATTTTGCCCTCATCCATTGCTTTGGTGACCTCTAAGAAGTCCACCAGATTGAGTAGGCATGATCTGCCCTTGACAAAAGCAAACTGGGTTGGGTCCAGTGTCTGGACATTTATTATATCTCTGTTGATCATCTCCTTGATAATTCTTTCCATGGCTTTATAGATAAGACTAGTGAGACTTATGCATCTGTAGTTTCCCTGGTCTGTAGATGGCCCACCATTGTGCAGAGGGATGACTGTTGCCTTTTTCTATTCATGAGGCATGAAGCTTGTTATGAGGCTGCAGTTAAATAGTAACTCTAGAGGCCTTGATAGGTCATGTGTCATGCTGTTTAGAAGGCATCCTGGATATTGTCTGGGCCTTTTGATGCAGTGTTCTTGGTCTTAGAGAGCAAATTAAGGACCTGTTCCCTAATGATAGTAGGGGTAGCTATACTTGATGATATTTCTTGAGGGAAGGTTGAGTGGGAGAGAGTGGTAAAGTTGGAGCTGAATTTATCAGCCAGGATGTTTGCCATATCTTTGGGCTTAGTATAGGTGGCTCCATTTACAATGAGCTCTGCACACAATTGTGTATTGCCTTTGAGGCTGTGGACATAGCTAAAGAATGCTTTGTGGTTGTCCTCAAACTGGCAGGCCAAACATTCCTCAAATTTGTCTTTGGTAGACTTTATTTGTCCTTTGAGTTGTTTGTTTAGTTTGATGAGTGTTTTTATCCTGCTAGGTGCTGCACTTCCTAATTTTTGCCATGATTTTCTTCCTCCTGTTATACAGCCTATTGGTTTTGTGATTTCACAAGGGTGGCTTATTTTTTTGTGTTAGTTCTGTACTTTTTCTTGGTGGGTACAGCTGCCTCTATGCAGCTATTAACATGCTTGTACAGAGTTTCTGTGAACAGTTCTGCATAGGCAGCAGTGTTCTCAGGGTTTATGGGAGCTTGAACATAATACCTTGCATGGACTCTTGACCTGGTTTATATCATAGATTCAAAGAGATCCAGATAGGTGGCGTGGGCATCTTAAGTCAAATTTGGGGGCCTGTAGCCAGGTATGATTTGAATATTGGTCTTGTCAATAGTAAACTACACCTGGAGTGTCTCCTGTGCATCATACTTGTTGACCAGCCTGCAGGTTTGTGTGCCTTTATTATATACATTGAAACTCCACCTCCTTTGGCTTTGTTGTTCACAGTTTGGGGTCTGAGTGTATGATAGGATGAGTAACCAGGTAAGGCTGGAGTGCTCTTCACAGCTTTGAACCAGGTTTCTGTGACTGCACAAATGTCAGCATCTTTCAGGAGTAAGAATGTTTGGAATCAGTGCAGTTTCATGTTTAGACTCCTAGCATTTAGCAGCATGACCTTTAATTTGCATTGTGTTGAAATTTTTATGTTGGTTTTATCGACCTAGGGACTTTTCCTAAAAAAGGCACTATGGGGGAGGCAAAGGCCTTTGCCAGGAGCCTGAAACCCAAGTGAGACAGATGCAGGCCATCATGGTCTGTCAATCATATCTTCCCAGGCTGTCAGATACTGAATCCCCCTGAAATGACACCAGAAACTAAGCCAATCGTTAAAGTCAATCATTTTCTGTTTGTATTGAGACATTATTCTGGGTGATGGTATAATGCTGCTTCAGGCTAGGGACATACTTGCCTGGGACACACATTAATTGAGCTCAATCATGTCTCTCTTCATATAGTCCTGGGAGGTATGTCTCAAGTCATTCACCCCAACATGGAATATAACAGAGTCATAACAATACCTGTTGTTGAGAGACTTGAGTGGGTGTGTGATATGGCAGATTCTGGCACCTGACAGACAACTAACCGTGACTTTATCCTTATCCAGCCTGTTGAGAGGCACATTTGTGTGTGTCACAATGGAGTCTCCTATGACTAATATGTTGGGTTTATGGTTAGGCCTCCATGGTTGGGAGACACTGGTGTGTGGACTCTGCATGGTATGTTGTGTGGAGGGTTGTGGAGTTTGCATGTATTTTTGCATCTGAGGTCTCCTTTGTTATGTTTGTTTTTGTTAAGAACCTCCACATATGTGGGTGCGCATTGTGTAGTTGTTGGTGGTGTTTGAGGTGTAGTGATTGTGTTGATAACCTTCTCAGTGCCAGATATACTGGCTTGTCAGGGAGAGAGTATAAACTCTAGGCTCTTATTGTAATTGCATCTCTCACAAATTATGTTGCTAGGTGGTAATAATAGATGGTTGTCCATGTACATGAGGCAGTTGCTACATTGTCTCAGGATGCCCATATCAAGCAGGCTGGCAGGGGAAATTGTAGGAAATTGTCTATCCATATTTGTAAGAATCTGAGGGAGAGAGGCCAGGGAAAGAAAGGGTAGGCCTAAAGCCCAAGTGCTTAAACCAAAACTTACAATTGATACAGGCTAAAAACAAGCAGTAATAAATGCAGCAAAAAAGATGCAACTGATCACTTTAGAGAACAAGTAGCTGAAAAAGCAAGATGAAGTAATAGAGTAGGAAGAGGAAACACAAATACTGTAAAAGCAGCTGAGGATTTTTTATTTATTTATTTTCTTTGTGGAATGGGAAGGGAGAAAGGAGTAAGAGAAGATAATTCAAAGTTAAGAAACTAAGGGGGTTGGCCTTCCCAAATGTTCCTTCTGTATTAAGAAGAATGAGTTAATGAGACTGGACTTGGAGAAGTGTCCCAGATAAAATGTACAGTAGGGGCGGGCAACTGCAAAGCCACCAAGTTTAAGTACAAGACAAAAATAGGCAGGGAGGGCGAGGAACTATGATACAGCTACTAGCTTCACTATTTTAGGCAGAAAACACTACAGAAATGTTTATCACAGCAGAAAAACAACAGTGACACACTAAATAAAATTTTAAACAGAAAAAGGAGCAAGGAGACTCTGGACAATGCTTTTAACTGTAAAAAATCATTTATATGATGCACTCCTTGGCAGGAAAATCAGAACAACAGATGCTTAACAAATGGAGAAAATTTCCAATTAATATCTTTCAGATAGTGAAACTTAGCTAAAAAAGATTTACAAAAAGTGAGGCAGATAAATGCAGTACAACAGTGCAGATTAGTTTTTAGCAATAAAATACAGTAAAAAATAGGCAGCAGACAATAAACAGTGCAATAAAATGTAGGCAGCAAACAATAAAAAGAGAAATACATGGTACGAATGAGCAATAACTAGTAAAAATAAGCAAGAAAACAGGATACTTATTGTCATATATCATATATCAGAGTTATGGTCAGTGCCCCTCCTCCATTCAGGTTAGTGTGATATAGCAGAAACCCTAACAAAGGTAGGTCTTAGGTACCAGAAAGTACAAAACTGAAACTACTTAAAAAAGCTCACAAGAACCAATGAGGTGCTTACTCCAAGCCGTAGACCAGTCACCCTTTACCAGCCATTGGCCAATCAACACTATACTCTCATTAAAGTGAAGAATGGCTTCTGCTAATTCAAGATGGCCTGGAAAATGTGCTCAGAACAAGCAGCCACTGCAAACAAACAACCAGGCCCAGAGACAGCAATCCTGAAAATGGTCAATATTACAGCTTCTAGCTACAAGATTTTAGGCAGAAACACTTCAGAAATGTTTATCATAGCAGAAAAACAGCAGTGAGATACTAAATGAAAGTTTTAAACAGAAAAAGGAGCAAGGATACTCTATAGAATGTTTTAACTGTAAACAAATCAATTATATGATACACTGCTTGGCAAGAAAATCAGAACACAGGGATGCTTAACAAATGGAGAAAATTTCCAATTAATACCTTTCACACAGTGAAACTTAGCTAAAAAATCTTTACAAAAAGAGAGGCAGACACTTTCAGTACAACAGTGCAGATTAGTTTATAGCAATAATATACAGTAAAACGAAGGCAGCAAACAACAAATAAAAAGTGCAATAAATGGTAAGAATAAGCAATAACTAGCAAAATAAGCAAGAAAACAGGATACTTATTTTTATATATCACAAATCAGAGTTGTGGTCAGTGTCCCTCCTTCGTTCTGCTCAGTGTGAAATAGCAGCTAAACAGGTATTCAGAATCTTTATTACAAAGTTGATCAAACTGAATATCTCTACAGTCATCTTTTCGTGTAGCTCATATTATCTCCCTGGTCTACTATAGGAGGAATTCAGTTGTTATTTTCATATTTATTAATTTACAGGTCAAAAGATTTTAATTTGTTCTATTTTATTTACTATCTGTAAAGTTGTACATAGGATCATAAGTTCATAAATTATGACCAGACCAACTTTCATTGTGGGCCATTCCAAGCCCAGTCAATTACCCCATGTGAGAATGAAACCCTGTACCTTGTGCTTCTAATGTGAATATCTTAACCACTATGCCAATATGCCAAACCCCTGTCCTTGTAGACATATTTATATTCTTTAACTATATACATATTTACTTATTCTGATCTCTTTCTATTTCTCTCTACTATATCTTGTACTGTTACAATATTCCTATATTCTATAGTTGAGCTATAATTGTAGTGTAAGCTATCATATAATAAAACATTTATATTTACCATTATATATTTGATAGTCTTTAATCTAGTACTACTATTAGAATCAGTCCTATTTTTCCTTAAATGTTATGACTAATAGTAACTGAAAAACATCTGAAAAATTTTCCCTTTTAAGATTCAAACTTTCCAATAATTAGTTATTCTGAGATATTAAGTTTTGTTATCATTAAAAAGAGACAATAACAAAGAAACACAATCATAAAATTGTTAGAAGTGTCATTCTATAGACTAGAATGTGAATATTGGTGTAATTCAAGTTCTCATAAATATTTAATAACTGGCAGTGTATTTAGAATGCAACTCACTATCTTTTGGTTATTATTTAATTTGCATTCATTGACATCTTAGCATATGATTCAAGCTATTATGATTATTTGCTTTTAGACAGAATAAATAACCTGGACAGGACTTAGAATTTTCAGAACTCCTGCACCATCACAAAAGTTCTCTTGATTCTAATTAATTGGGCTTGCAAATGAACACTTTATCAGCTACAATTCATACAAAAGCATTGACAAGTGAATACAAGCCACCTCTACCTCCTACATCAATCCCTCAAACCCTTCCAAACCACTCAAAACACAATAAAAAAACATTTCAAAGTATGTTAACCACCAAAAAAGCATTGTAACTAAAGGAACATCATCTAATGATTCAGTAAACACTATTTCAGATAAGAGATTCAATACAAAGCAGACTGTCATTTTCGAAAGGAGACACAGAACACAGAGTTGCATCAAGAGTGACAGCCATGTGTGATCCAGGTCCAACCTGCAAAAGTGTGAATGTTACTCCAATTATCTGATACCATTCCAACAGCAGCTCCTATACATGTAATAAACTATATCCTTCACACTCTGCCCACAACACAGCAAAACTTCCCTGTGTGCTATTGTCAAGTACACTATCAGTAGCAAGCACTCAGAACTACTTAATAACCGACAGTGGTTTAGAATGTAATTTACTGTCCCATGCCCATGACCTAATTGGTATTATACAACGGCTGGCCATTAACATTCTAAAATGAGCATGCTGAATGGTCATCTCAACCAGCGTGCCCATTGTAAATTGAGCATATACCAATGGAAAAAGTTTGGTTGCCTGGACTTTCTACCATTACTACATGCTATAACATTTTAAGTTTTCTTCACCATTAAAAAAACATAAAATAATAAAATTAGAAATCTGGACAGTCTGGAGAGAGATAGTATGGAAAAAATGCTAGGAATATCAGGTATGTTTTTCAAAACTAAAGAAACTCACCTAATGTTCCTTGTATTTTCTCCATACCATCTCTCTGGTACCTCAAAAGTGTCTGAATTTCAACCTGTATTTAAAAAAAAAGAATGTGAGTGGTCACCATGCAATCTGAAACTTCTGTAAGGAAGTGCAAAGGAAAGTCCATGCATCTATCATGAACAGCGAACCATTTCATAAACTTTGATACCTCAATGAGTAAACATTAAACAAGCAATAATGCCCACCAGGGTGTGTGTTTATGTGTAATTAACACTCATGGTGGAGGGTCTGTGTACTCCTGGAAGGGCATTAATTACACATTGGTGCACACTCTGGAGAGCATTATTGTGCTTAGAGAATGGGGTCTGTATAAAACTGCTGTGTTGTACTTATTTATATTTTTATTACTATATTATCTTTTTACTATATTATTTTATTATATATTTTTTATGTAAAATAGTCCCTCTGCCTAATGTTTCAAAGTTGCTATATTATATGTAAATGGTTTTGGAAGAAGCATTTTACATCCAAAATATAACCCTTTAAAAAAATAACCAGGTATTTGTTTTATTTTTTGGTTCCTTGCTCCTCAAATGTCTGGTTCAGTGACAGTCATTTGAGATTGAAGTAACTAAATAATGACATACATTTGAGTTTCAGACTTTTACTTTCTTCAGAAAATTCTTGCTAACAGAAATCCTTTACTTAAGCAGGTCTGCAATTCTATCAGAGCAATAATTAAAACCTGTTTCTATTTTTGAATCTTTGTCCCCCCTTTATTTTAGACTTTATCTGGATTTCTTCAGCTTTCCGGTCTAGAGGTATGCAAAGCTCTTTACTCTCTTACATGCACACCTACATCAGAAAATGCATGGTAAGGGAAATTCTGTTATTTCAGTAGCTTTCTAAGTTTATCGGAGCAATATTTAACAGCTGTCCCAATTTTTGGTCCTTTTGTCTCCCCATTATTTGTGGCCTGTACAGATTTCTTGTGGTAAGAGATTCACAGGCTTGGTCTAGATGTATGGAAACCTTCCAAATGATGCTGCTGCTGCCAGGGGATTGCTTGATCTCTATCAGTGTGTGTATCAGTGTGTGTGTGTGTGTGTGTGTGTGTGTGTGTGTGTGTGTGTGTGTGTGTGTGTGTGTGTGTGTGTGCGTGTGTGTTTGTGCATGTGTGAAAAATGCATACTAACAAAACCCTGTTATTCTAGCAAATTTCTGAGTTTATAAGAGCAATATTTAAAATGCATCCCTATTTTGGTCCTTTGTTCCCCTGTTATTTATGGCTCTGTCCAAATTTCTTGTGGTAAGAGTTTGAGCGGTATGGTCTAGAGGTACAGAAACCATTCAGCTGATCCTGCTGCAGCTAGTGGATCACTTGATTGCTCTCACTCTGCATGTGTGTGTGTGTGTGTGTGTGTGTGTGTGTGTGTGTGTGTGTGTGTGTGTGTGTGTGTGTGTGTGTGTGTGTGTGTGTGTGTGTGTGTGTGTGTGTGTGTGTGTGTAGGGGGTACTTGTAAAATTTTTGCCTGTGTCTTTGTCACTAAGGTGGACAGCTGTAGTTAAAACAGGTTAGACCTCTCAGCCAATTATCAAGCAACTAGAAGAGTAGAACAGTGTCACCATCTGGTGGAGTCGCATTTCTGTTTCACTTTTCTGTTTCACTCTGAACTCTCATTACTGTGCCTAAAGAAGTTTCACTTAAAAAAGGAGCAATGGAGATCTTCCTTTCTCCATTACTTCCTTTCCAAAGCACTGATGTACTGCCTAAGCATGGGAATGAATGTCCCATATGCATGCACAGTACATCAAGAAAGCCCCAGGATTCCAGGGAAAATGGGGAAGAGCGGCATGGTGCCATTATACAAGGACATTATTTAAAAAGGAACATTTTTTTCTTAAATAATGTCATTATATAATAGGAATAACCCATGGATGGGTGTGCGTAATGCTGATTTAGCCATAGTTGGCTTTGTTTGGTCACTTGGCCTTCAACCTTGTGACCAAACCACAACAACCTTAGGTAAATCTAGCATTACCCACACCCAGCCAGGGGTCATTGCTATATTCATAGATATCTTAGAATATGATTCAAAACATTATGATTAATCACTCCCAGCCAGGAAGAAGCAACCTGAACAGTTCCTGGAATTTTTGAACTTCCACAGCTCACAAAAGTGCTCATGACTCTAATTAAGCTGCTTCAAGCCAGTCCTCATAACAAGGACTTACAAATGAACAGTTTATCAGCTACAATTCAAACAAAAACATTCATGAGTGAATCCAAGCCACCTCTCCATTACACGTCCATCCCTCAAACCCTTCCAAACCACTAAAAAACTAATAAAAATATTTCAAAGTATGTTAACAACTAAAATGCTATTGTATTTAAAGAAATAATATTTAATAATTCAGTGAGCACTATTTGTATGAAATGTTGAATATAAAGCAGACTGCCATTTTTTAAAGGAGACATAGAATATAAACCTGCATTAAAAGAATGACAGTTATGTGTGATCCGGGTTTAACTTGTAAAAGTGTGAATGTTGCTTTAATTATTTGATAACATTCCAATAATGACTTCTATTTACGTAAAACACTATATTTGTTATACCTTTTTTATAGCATAGCATAACTTTCCTGGGTGTTATTGCATGTCAAGTATGCTATCAATAGTAGGCATTCAAAACTATGTAATAACTGACAGTGGTTTAGAATGCAATTCACTGCCTTTTGTTTAATATCTAACTTGTATTCTTTGACACCATAGCATATGATTCAAAATATTATGATTATTTAGCTTTAGATAGGAAGAAGCAACCAGGACAGTTCTTAGAATGTTCAGAACTCCAGCAGCATCACAAAAGTGCTCATGACTCTTAAGTTGTTTCAAGCTGGTTTTCATGATGAAGGCTTGAAAATGAACAGTCCATAGGTTACAGTTCACACAAAAATGCATGGAAGTGAATCCAATCCACCTCCACCCCTCACATCAATCCTTCAAACCCATGCAAACCACCAAAAAAAAAAAAAAAAAACACCCCAAAGTATCTCAACCACCAAAAAGCCATTGCAGTCAAAGAAATAACATTTAATAATTCAGCTAGCGCTATTTGTACGAGATGTTTAATCTAAAGCAGACTGTCATTTTTAAAGGAAACATAACATAAACTTGTATTAAAAGAATGACAGTTATGTGTGATCCAAGATTAACTTGTAAAAGTGTGAAGGTTACTCTAATCATCTGATATCATTCCGATAGTAATTTTATATCTGTAAAAAGTTATATTTTTTATACTTTGTTTATAACATAGAATGTCTTTCCTGGGTGCTATTGCATGGCAAGTATACTATCAGTTGTACGCTACTAGACTATTTTAAGAACCCAGAATGTAACTTAGCATGCCTCTTTAGTGTCATTTATTGCATCTTGTATTATATTTAATAGTACATTGCTCAACTATGCCAAGATATCAGAAAGTGTGCCACCTAAGTTTCATCATAATAATGATTAACTTTTAACAAAATGAATAGTTTAAGCTTTTAAACTCTAAATGAAAATAAATGGCTTTAATATCATGTATAGCTAAAAGAATCAAACTCTAGCATTTTAAGAGGGAATTAGTAACCATCTGAAATAAGGAAAGAAAGAAAAAAATTATTTACCTTATAAAAAGTAATATCCAGCATCTATTCATAAGTATTCAAGCCCTTCTTTAAATTAATAAGAATTTATAACAATGAAATGCATTGATTTCCATTTGTTGTCCTGTTCGATTCTCAGCTAAAGTGTCTTCTGTGTGGAGACATGCGTGAATGGGCGTACCTTTGTTGAAGGTTGTGTGTCAGGGCTGGCAACTCAGTACATAAAAATCTACTGCCAATCATTAGCGGACTGGAGTTCCACTGTGGCGACCCCTAACCAAGAAAAGCTGAAAGATACAACAACAACTTCAGTTTTTTACTGTTTTTGTCTTTTATTAACTAACCATCTCTTGTTGCATTCCTCTTCAAAGAATTTGATAGAGTCCAATCCATTTCTTCTGTTTTTTCCTAGGATTTTATTTTCCTGTATTAAGTCCATTGCATCTTCCAAGCTGTTAGAAATCTTTTTTTCCTTCTGGAAGGTGATTCCGTATTTTGCTGGAAACAGAATGTGTGCTTTAATATTGTTTTTGTTTAAGCCTTTAATAAGTGGCACACATGCTTTTCTCTTTGACATCACTAACATTGAATAGTCATTGTCAAACTTTCTAGTATTTTCTTTCATTTTAACTGGATAATTAGTCCATGCAGCTTTTAAGACTAAATCTTTATGTTGACTTGAGAAAAATCTTAGGATCACTAGCCTTGGTAAATTTATTATTTTTTTAATGAGTTAGAAAGTGATCTATGTGCCCTTACAATGTCAAAGGAAAATGCTTCGGGTAGGTTCAAAGTTTTAGGCAGCCAAGTACTAAGAAGTTGTATTATTCTGTCTCCCTCTTTTTTTTCAGGAATCCCGTACGTCCTGATGCTATTCCTTCTAGATCTGTTCTCTAAGTCTTCTATTTTCTCCTAGAATAAGTGGTTTTGTTTCAGAAGAAATTCAGTGATATTCTCATTTTCAGGAAGTCTTTCATCACAATCAAACATTGCCTCTTCTATACTCAAAATTTGTGATGATTGTTGTTTAAGAGATTCACTCAACACTTCAACTAATGTTTTTCTATTCCTCTTTAAAATTATCCCTTTTGCTTTCAAATTGTCTGTGTTTACAGATAACTCACTGGTGTTATTTAGTATAGCCTGTATGTCTTTTTTCATAGTAATGTCCTGTACAGTTGGCTTAGAGTGGCTCATTCAGACACAATTAGTTCTTTCTAGTTTTCTTGACAGGAAAAAGCAGGTAAAAGAGTTTCAAACTTGTTATTTTTTGTAGTAAATCTTACAGCAGATGTTCAGCTATAAATTCATCAATATTTGAAATGCTCTACTTGAGTTTTTTTTAGTAAAAATCCTGTCAGAGATGTTAAAATGAAGCAGAGCTAAAAACAATGCTGTCAACTGCTCGACATTTAATAACAAATAATACAGTGATAACAGAATCTAAAGCAGATTTTCAGATTACTGGTCTGAGATGTGTGGAGCGAAGTCAGATTTGGAAGATTTCGGAGAAAGCATAATCTGCAAATTATCAGCTTAAAAGACACTAAGCTACTGGAAGATCAATTGTGTTTTGGATACCTGGGGCAATCGATATTCTACAGCTCTAAACCATCATTCCAGGAAGGTTAAGTATACATCCATCCTAGATAGACAGCCTGCTCTCTCTGAAAACGTAATATTAATTTTGCTACTAAATAAGATCATCACTGTTTTATAATGGTAAGGTAATAAGTTTCTGACTCATTGTAATACTGTATAACTTTTTTATCCCGATCAATCAGGTTTATACAGGCAAAGCTGTTGATGCATAAAAACCTTGATTTCATACTTTGAGAAATGCATCGTCTTATAGAAAAGTCTGACTCAGTTGCTAACTCTCCTTATAGGCACACTGCTATTTTGAAATACTGGAATTAATTTTATTAAAGAGCTGACTTCTAATGATTTGAAATAGTTAGCTAATTCATTTGCAACACTTCCATAAGGCAAGTGCATTCTGTGTATCACATAACATTCTTCTTCAGGCAGTTCTGTGTCATGTCACTGAAAACTCATTTGTATTTTTATTGTATTACATGTAGAAAAATGGATTGTATGATGTCTAGATGTTTATCCAGTAAGACTGGTGCTACTTCATGAGTTCTGCATGAATCAGCTTCACAAAACATCTGTTGTAACTAAGAAGACGAGAAGAAATTAATCTAATCCTGCTACCAGTATTTACAAATGGCAAAATGATGAAATTTAAATATTCATAAGCAATAAACCACCACCGAAAATTCAAAAACAGAAATGATCCTGAATTGCTAAAAATTAAGAAACTGATAAAACTAAACCGGATATTGTGAAGAATTGAGCAATGACACCACTTACTTATTCCAGAAGCTTCTCAGACAGTGCATCATTATTCCCCAGTTTGATTACAAACCCATTAAACCAACCAAGAAATAATAACAAAGCACAACTGTATACTCTAGAATAACAGAATGTTCATAGTGTCAACAGTTTTAAATGTAATCTACCAATGTGTTTGATCCTTGAGGGCTATCTAGTGGAAAGCTGGAAACAATGGCTTGAAAAGCTTTGATCTTTTTGTGATACATCTGGCGTACTAGAGAAAACCAAAGAAATAAAACTAGTCACATTTTTTTTTGCAATAAGGAGATTATGCAATGCAGGTCTTTAGGTTCATAGGCTAGTACTAGGCTAACTGCCCTTGCGAGCCATTTTAAGCCTAGCCAGTTATCCCCTGTGAGATTCAAACCCTGTATCTTGTGTGTTTCTAAAAACCTTACCTTAACCGCCGCCCCCCCCTCTCCTAATATTCTTACAATTAAGAAAACACTGATTACGTGGTAATAGAAATAGATTAAAAAGTGCTTTCACCTCAAAAATATCTGCTATCTATCTATAATTTATTTTTCTTACTTGAAACTGAGGACCACATGAAATGAATGATGCATATGGAACCAAGCTGAAGCATACAGTTAAAGAATGTGAAAATGGTGAACTGCATGAGTCATTGTTTTTTTTTAAATATATGCTCCAGCCATACTCAAGTTATAAACTACTACAGTCAAGAAACAAATCTATCCTCTCTATATCTAAAACAGGCAGCTCATCTGGGGATTCTATATACTCCCACCAAGTCACTAAAAATTGTAATTCTATCCTGCTGGAAATAATGCAGACAGATAAGACAAACACCTTCAAGTTGCTACTAAAACAATATCTAAGCAACATTGGTTCTGCTAGTACTCAGCTCCTAGTGAGAATACATTTCTGCTACATTTCTAGCTGTTTTTCATAGGTTTATAGTTTCATAGATGTGTACTAGGCTAATGACTCCTGGCCCTTTACAAGCCTAGCCATACGATTACCCTGGCATCATGCCACCCAACCTTAGTTCCCAGTAACTCTGTTCAGTAGAACCACTGGAGTGATCCCCGGGGTGAATTTTCTATTTCCCATCCACTCATCAAGATTCCTCTTGAAGAGGGTCAGTGAGGTGCTCTGCTTGACATGTATGGGAAGTCTATTCCAGAGCATGGGTAGTCCCTGGGTTATGAACCTGTCCCTCCAGTACATTCTGTTGATTGTGGTAATGAGGCTGAGGTCTCTGGAGCATGTGGTGTGGAGGGATTGGGATTTCTTTAGATGTAGCATTTCTAACAGAGCTGGGTCAGACATGGCTTTGTAAGTAAAGTAGAGATCACCTCTAAGAAGGCGATTTGAGACAGAGGATGGTTGGAATTTTTTTAAGCTGTCCATAAAGGACAAGTGTTTAAGGCCTAGGATCCTCTTTGTGAGGTACTTTTGCACCCTCTTCAGTTGTTGCAGGTGTCTAGTGAGGTACATACCAAATGGGGCATTATACTCCATGATTGGCCTAATGAGGGAAGAGTAGAGAGAGAGAGAGAGACAATGACCTCTTTCTTCCTGGATGCAAAACCCTTAGTAATGAGATATGCCACATAGAAGGACTTTCTGACCACAGTGGCAATGTGGTGATCAAAAGAGAGGTTGCTGTCAACCTGTGTTCCCAGATCTCTTATAACACCTTCTATGTTCAGTGGACTACCATCAATGTGGTGATTCATGGTAACCGGGTTTTTCTCAAAGGGAAACTACTTTTTTCCACTTCCATCTTTTTCCTGCATTGGGCTAGTAAGCTAAATCATAAGAAGTAACTTTGTTTACATAAACTATATAAATCACAGGTTCTAAGTGGCAAGACTCAATCTCTTTTTCTCTCTAATTAAAGCAACCATCATCTCACTGTACCTCATCATCTATCCAAAACTAATACTCCTTATAATAGTCCAAGAAGCCCAACCATTCTCACTTTCCTAATTACTTTAATTCTCAATCATAAATGTAACAACACTTTCATACTTGCTCTCCTACTAACATATCGTAGTATATTTCATTATCAACCAGTTCTCCCTGCTTCATAATATTTCCATAGCTAAGGTGACTCTTTCTTTTCATAATTTTACTTGTTAGAAATCACAGGTAATACTACAGTATTTCTTGTAATATTATATCCATCTTTGCTATAAACAAGACTGTCAGGCAGATTCAATAAATGCTCCATGGTCCGCTAATACCATGTACGCATCATGCAATGCACACAAGATAAAGTACTTGTTTGTATTCAGTTAGTGGCTCAACATGGAATATAGAGCTACACGACCACTGTAAACACCATGGGATGTTAATGGCAGCAAAAACAGCTGAATTGTGTGCCAATCAACCAATCCCAAGATGAAAGAGCTATTCAACAAGCGATAAAGAAACTGTGTAGACTCAGTGCTGTTTTTCCCTTTAAATTCCAAAACATATTGGAATATATGGAAAGGAGTCTACAGAGAATAAATATTAGGGGCTGCTGCTGGTTTAATTCATGTGTATGCACAACATGCTGAAGTCTATACTGTGGCTGCTGCTAATAGACCACGGCCAAGAAGGAGAAGAGTTTTCAGACCCTGGTTAACTTATCACAATCTGCATGAGGTGGACATTGTAGAGTGCTACAGGGTACACAGGTACACACTACAAGAACTTTGCAACCTCTGTCATTCCAGGGCAAACTGAGGGTAACCAAACCAGTAGAGACAAAGGTATGAGTTGCACTTAGAATTTTATCTACAGGAACCTTTCAGAGACCAACAGGGTATATGCTGGGGGTTTCAAAGGCATCAGCATCCAGAATCCTCCATCAATTCCTGAATGCTATGCTCCAACATGTTAGTGACCAAATAAGTTTTCTCCATATTCCTGAGGACAGGGCCACAAATATGCAATAGTTCTATCCTGTAGCACACTACCTTGATGTACTGGGTAGAATAGATTGTACACATATAGAAATCAAGGCACCACCCAGGGAAAAGGGCAGGGGCTACATAAATAGAAAGGGCTTCCACTCCATTAACTACCAAGTCGTGTGTAATGCTAAGGGAATCATCTTGAATGTGTGTGCTGGCAATCCAGGCAGTTACCATGACTCACATATTTGACACACCTTCCAACTGTATCATATGTTCAGTAGGGGTGATATCCAACAAGGTTATTAACTGGAGGATGCAGGTTATGCACTGGAACTGTGGCTGATGACACCCCTCAAAAATGCACACACAGACACACACACACACACACACACACACACACACACACACACACACACACACACACACACACACACACACACACACACACACTGAAGAATGCCATTATGAGGCACACGCTCAAACCAGAAATATCATAGAGCATGAAGTTGCAATTCTGCTGCCTAGATACATCTGGTGAAGTCCTGCAGTACAACACATGTACATGTATTGAAACCTTCACTGTATGTGCCATGCTTCACAATGTCATCTTGAAAAAACAGCTTCAGCAGGATCAACAAGGGGAAGGGGCACACATCCCACCATCAATGACAAGAAGAGGGCGAACCAGCAGTAGCTGCGGGTGTAAGCAGATGTAGGCATGCTCAATATGCCCTCACGTTGGCTAAAAGTTAATGCATAGCCCAGTCACTCACCACGTAAGGGACTAAAACCTTCACCAAATGCACATACAGACAGTAACACTGATGTCAGACAATGCTCCCAGCCTTTACCTACCCATGTAATGGCTGTGTACTCCTAGCATTAGACATACTCAGTCCTGAAATAAAACTGTAGCAATTGCTGGATTTACAAGGTAAGCGTTGAACCTGGAGTATTAAACCAGAATTGTGTAATAATACAAATTAATGGCATATTCTTCCATGTTGTTACTTTCTAATATAAATAAGTAAAAGTTGGATGATTTGTACAGCAATGACTTTAACATTTGAAGCCACAGGCATCAAAGATTCATACATGCATACATTTTGAAAGTGCTGATGGTCAACAAATGTCCTCAGTCTGTCCTCCTACATTTGTACTAGAAAGTCATTAAAGAGAGAAGATAGAAAGTAATGAGACACATTTCATTTTCAGACTTCATAACCCTCAGAAGATTCTTAAAAATACTGATGCAAAAACTGTTTGATTCTATCAACTGTCTAACTTTGTAATAACAAAATACGTAAAAAGTACAAATAGCAAAACATCACAAACAGAGATATACTAAGCACTAAAGCAGCTATACACCCTGAGCATCAGACACAAAAGCTTATGTAGCCCTGAGTCCAAAAGACAGGAAACAAGGATATAACACAGTTATCATCACTTAAGCAGGATATTGCAAAAGGGTAGCAGGAAGCCTAGGCTGACACAAAAGGTGAGTGAGTGCGTGTGAGTAAGAAAGACAAACAGGCAGACATTTAGATAAAGTAACAAATGGCCAGTGAAACACAATGAGCTTGAAACTTCAAGGTTGAACTAAGCAACCGGTGTGTGTGTGTGTGTGTGTGTGTGTGTGTGTGTGTGTGTGTGTGTGTGTGTGTGTGTGTGTGTGTGTGTAGGCCCTACAGGTTAAATTGGTGTGTGAGTGTCTGCAAGAACACAACCAAGCTCTGTGCTATCTCTTCATCTTGGTATGTCAGACAGGTGTGATCCATGCATGGTCAAGGTGGCAATTTATCTTTGTTGTACATGACTACAAGAACTAGCTCTGCCAGGAGTTGCACTGGCATGTCCACAACCATGGTCAGATGCACAGCTGCTACCTGAATCTGACTGATGTCTGTGGCTCCTCACAAAAATGCCCAGGACCACAGCTCCATGGCCTGCCATGTCTGGGTGTGGACACCTCTATCACTGATGAAGCAGTAGAATTTGACCCACTATGGGAACTTAATTGGGCACAGCCATGTTGGCTAACATCAGATAATGGTGCTGAACTACACCCACATTGATGTCATTCACCTCAAAGCAGATGTTCCACCACATACAGCTCCTGTTACGATGTGTCATTCATCCGATCCACTGAATCAGCAACACAGTTGAGGCAGTCATGCATCTCAGCCTGTGCAACATCTACAATCTTAAGCATTTCTCTTGAGGACATATTGGAAAATGCATGCTCCTCCAAGATGGCTTTAAACATATGTCTAGTGGCACAGAAGACACACCTGCATCAGCTGGAGGATAGACAGCAGGGATCCTCTAAGAACCTCTAACAAACCTCCTGTGTGGCACCTCACCCACACTTTGGCTACAGTCACAGTCAACAGGCACTGAAACTGCAATAACCCCACTACCCTGATTGAGTGTCTCACCCTCTACCTGTCTACTATCAGGGGGCTCACTGGAATGTGTCAGCATAGGCCTATTTGCTGTGTCTGATTGAATTACAGGGGATGGCTGAATGTCAACCTTAGTGTCAGATTCAACCTCTGCACCCCCCTGACTGTGCATCTGTTTGCCCACCATCATCATCAGAGTCTGCCAATACTCTGACATCAGGTGGTAGGAGTCCCACACTTCCGCTGATAGGATAACCTGTGATAATAAGCAAGAAACACAGAAAAGCAATTAAAACCTACACTGGTATAGTCCATTATATGCTAACAAACTAACAGACAGTACAGAAATGTATAACTACATTCCTGACACCCATATCACAAAATAAAAATTTCTTTGACCTACTCACGAGTAATGACATAAAAATGGTTGGCTTACCATGTGCAGATGATTGTAGGCTTCCTATGGTGGATGGTCCTGGAAGAAGTTAAGCAAAAGGTAAGGACACCATCATCACAATGAACAGTAACACAGAGAGCTAAAACTTTGCCCTTTATATTTCCAATAACAATACTTTTAACAAGAACTTGGATGATACGTCCACCCCCAGCCCATGTGTAATCGACCAGAATGTGTTGTTAGCTGTATCAAAATAAATCTAAAAATGTTAAACAGAACTTAAGTGTTGCTGTCAATATTTTACTATACAAGAAGCATTTAACAGCTGATGTAGGTAAGCCTACCTAGAAGCTATTCCTGGAACATACCTGTCATCCTTGAAACAGCAGCACCAACATCAATCACATGTTGTTGTTCACTTTCCATTGTGCTGTCTGGATCCCTGACAGTGGACAGGCAGTCTCCATTTGGTGTCAGTGGTAGCTCTGTAGCAGCCCCCACCCCCCCACTCCAGTAACCATCTGCTCACCGGACACTGCAACTGATCTCCTCCAGGCTAGTGAAATCATGCCAGTGGCCCTATGGCATACCTGATCATATTTCATGCTCTGCCCACCTACTGCATTCACACCAGCCACTATCTGCTACCAAATGTGCATTCTGCCAGACATATCCCACATCCCCTCTCAATCAGAAAAGCACTGTGTTGCCTAAATTATTCCACTATGACTTAATTCTCAGGATCACTGAAGAAGGGTTTGTGGGGATTGGGACACCTGAGTGCCATACTCTTAAGTGATATAAAACACAATAGAAGGATAATACACATAAGTAGCACATAAACAGAAGTCCTGCTTTGATATAACACATAGAAGGTTCACTATTACCCACTGTGGAAACATACAACAGTCCAGATATTCAAATATAAAAAAAAGGAATTAGGTGGTTGTAACATATTACAATCACACACAAAGCAAGGTTGGATCCAAAACAAATAGAGTAACAATAATACATTTTGCTTGGGCCAACACTGAAATGGAACTAGTCTTCCCACCACCAAAAAAAAAAACAGGCAAATGGCACATTTTGCTAACAAGCCATCAGTGAACTTCTAAACGTGCTATCAAATAAACTGTCCTTGAAACATGTGTACACATTTACCCCAGAACATTTAGTGGTATGCAATTGCCAGTCATGACTACCTGTGACCAGCACTCTCCTACAGGTGAGTATGGGCCATCCTAGAAGGTTAACACCTCTGTCTCACTGACAATATAGGACACTTACATTTCAGGAAAATAACAGAAGAATGTAAACAGAAAAGCAGTACTAACATTTGCACTTATGATGACAGTTAATAATGTGCATCTGAGAAAGTAAAATGCCCTGACAAAGATGTCTATGCCATCAGTAAACTTCTAAGAAATGCATATAGCATATATATATATATATATATATATATATATATATATATATATATATATATATATATATATATATATATATATATATATATATATATATAGATATATAGACACCTTCAGATGCACACACACACACACACACACTATATATATATATATATATATATATATATATATATATATATATATATATATATATATATATATATATATATATATATATATATATATATATATATATATATATATATATATATATATATATATATATATATATATATATATATGTATCCACTTCTGAATGTCAAAATACTGAAATGTCAAATTTCAGTATTCTGAGACCAGAAGTTCGAAAGTGCACAAACATGAAAACACACAACACTGAAACAATGAAACACCATTAGACACAAAGTACAAGTAAAAGCACAACCCCTCCCCAAAATAAAAACAAAAAACACTAATAAAATAAAAGCAAATAATACAAGAATATGCTTTTGCAGGCGGGAAAGCTACTCTGCACCCCCCCACACCCCCGCTATTTATATATACCAACTCCGAGTTTGCACTAACACGAAACAAAAACACAGACCTACTTTTATGTGCCCTATACTCCCATTGTACACTGTTATACTTACATTCTCTAATAACACACACACTACACATGTACAAAAATCGCACTAACACACACACTCACCTACCTACCCCAAACTACACCTAAAACTCCACCAAACCCCTAAAAAACTAAACACCTACCTGAATCCCTGTACATAACCAGACAGTGGCCACCATGCAGAAATCCCAGACCACACTGCCCCTTAAACAGACAGCAAACAATAAGGTACACACCACACCACACATACCGTGGAGTCAGGAAACTTAGATTTGTTAAAGTGCAGTTTTGAAAAACTGTACTTTTGACATTCTGGTCTCGAAATACTGAAATTCGATATTTCAGTATTTCAAGATTTAAGTGGACACATCTATATGTACACACACACACACACACTCACACACATATATATATATATATATATATATATATATATATATATATATATATATAAATAAATATGTATATATATATATATATATATATATATACACACACACACACACACACACACACACACACACACACACACACACACACACACACACACACACACACACACACACACACACACACATATGCAATGAATATTTCTTAGTGACATTTCATCATACCCATTATATAGCTGAAAGATGAAAGCATACCTTATCAAGATTAATACTCTTCTATGCAGATAAATCCCAAAGTAATATCTTCTTGTTTGTTATCCACATAAACAAGTCTCCTCACCTTCAGGTTCTGTTGCTACATGGTTCCCTTTTTATGGTGTAGATTCAGGACTGTGAACATGGTGAATATGCAAATGAGGTGTGAGCTCATTAGAATTGCTGAATCCCAAATACTCAGTTCTGTGTAGCTGATCTAAACATAGTGCAGTCACTTCCTCGTTGTTTGTTGCTCATGGATTGCAACTGTGCATGATAACTGGTAGAGAGAAGGAAAACAGAACAGCAGTTCAGACTCCCTTAACTCCAGTGGGTGTGTCAGCAAGTTTAGACTTACAAAGTCTAGACGTAATTGTATCAATGTTTGACATATAAATAAGCAGCACACATTTCACAGTTTCTGTTCAGCAACATCTGACCTCTAATTTTTTTCACAACTGTGTATTATTGCCATTTTATATCCTCACACATTTAAGGGCAATGATACAGAATGCCTTCCAGACAACATGTCTCAGATTACTTGTCAGATAAGGCAAGAATGAGCAAGAAAGACAACGCTGCATTTTTGCAAGCAATAGTCAGAAATGGTAGTGTGATCACTCAGTACGGTACATTTGAAATTAATATATGTACAAACAACTGTCATATATTTTGCTAATATTGTGGATGATGTTGCAGTTGTTTGTATGTTTAATGATTTTCATTTGTTGCTGCAAAGCTGGTTCTGTGGCAAAGAGGGATAAGACACCCTTACTGTGTTTTAAAGGTTCATTTGAGTGAAAGTTCAAATCCTGACGTGTGAAACTATTTCATGTGTACCAACATAAATTTTAGTGTTGTTGATTCAGTACATTTATTTTCTTCCTTTCTTATAAATTTCCCTTGTTTAAATGGCCTTGTTTGTGTGATGTACGACTTAGACCAAACAAGGGAAATGGAGCAACACAATGAATGTCAGGTTTAGCTGTGCTTATCTCACTTGCATGACCATTAGCAGTGCGTAAACCTGGACTATTGGCCCACAGAGGAAGTAGACAGAACACTTGGAGACAGGGTGTAGACAGTGTAAAGGTCAAAAAGATACATCTTTGCAGTTTTAGCTTTCCATCGCCCAACACTGCTAAGAGATGTTGCACAGCATTTAGCAAGCTTCTCCAACATCTGCAGCCATCCAACATCTACAGGGAAGAAGCAGACAGTCAGTGTCAAAAAGGATACATTCTGTTGGGCACTGCACAAAAACAGTTAGTGGCATTACGCGGTAGTTACACATAGAAGCTAAGAATGAAGATAGAATTATGCAACTGTTGTTTAACTATTCCTGTGGTACCAGGTGTAAGTGTAGGTCTGTAATATATATGGTCCTGAGTTCTAATACAGGTAGTGTAACATATTTTTATTGTTGTGACAGTTCAGTTTATAGTACTGAACAGGAAAATATCCAAGTGTTATTTCAGTATTCCTGTGGCAACAGGTGTAAATGTAGGGTGCTATGCACGTGGTCCTGGGTTCTAATACAGGAAATTCCAACCATGTTTACTGTTGTTCCATTTCACATTATGTTAAATATCATGGGTCTATATTATAATCTTGAAGTTATGGAACATCGAATACAATATGGTCGACACCATATTATCGAAGTTCCGTAACTTTGAAAATAATAAAAAAAAATTTAAACAACAAGTACTTACCCTAAGGGGTTTAAACAGGGGGGCAAGCCCTCTAGCATCCCCACACCCCCTGCTATTTAAATATACCAACTCCGAAATTGCGCTAAAGTGTAGGAAAGGAAAATCTTCCCTTTCCGCACCATACTCCGTTAAAGTGCAATCTCAGAGTTGGTATATTTAAGTAGTGGGGGGTGTGGGGAGGCAGGGGGGCTTTCCTCCCTGCCTAAACACCCTTTACTTGTTTTTTTTTTTTTTTTTTTTTTACAGGTTATATTACAGTTTCGATGGTTTATTGTTTTGATCACTAAAGTTCGATCTTTAGTGATTTGAAGCATTAAACCTTTGAGATTCTAATATAGACCCAGATATCACATATAACACTTCATACATAGTTATAAAGGGTGGAGCTGACATGAATTATATGTATGAGGGATAACACACTCTTACTGTGTTTTCAAGGTTCAGATGTATGACTGAGGATATACTGACTGCTATGTATCTGAATGTGGATGGCCTTCACACTTAAATAAGATATATACAGAAATAAATGTATATACAAGGCCCTTGTCAGGTCATACACAGACATTGTTAACACCTCAATCTGTCCTCTGTATTTATCAATAACTCATGACTATGTGTGAAAAGCACTTCTTTTTTTGCAAAGATGTAAAAACACTGCTATGGAAGAAAATGTTTTGTCCCTTATGCTCTGGTTTGAATCCCACACTGTAAAAATCGATTTTAGCAATGTATAAAGCCAAATAAACATGCATCACATCATGAAATATATGCCCCCAGTGCATGTTTGCAAAGTTAAATCACATAACAGTTACAGCAGCAGACACCCCTCAAACTAATATCAAGAGTCAGATTAACCTTTCAATCTCAGAAATTGATTTCCTCTCTGTTTGGCACTGTTGCTCTCCACTTAACATCATGCAAATGCAGTTGGTATTGTTTCTCAGGTCTGTTCACTACTGGTAAATGGGATAACAGAATTTGGCTGGAAATCATGATTTTCCATTGCTCTGCTCTAGGAATTAGATGTGTCTAGCATTACAGGGGGAAGGTGTCCAATTTAGGATGCAGAGGTGTGGTGTTCAGGAGTCCAGAATATTTACTGGACTTTTTTTTAATATCCTAATATTGCCTCTGGCTGCTGTCCACTCCTGGCCCGGAATCTTTTCCTCTGTACCCTGCTCTTCACTGTATTGATCCAGCCTATAATTTGAGAACTACATACCTACCAACAAAGGACCCGTGGTTTCATCTCACTGCCTCTCCTCCCTGCTCCCTCTCTCAAGAAAATAAGAAATACACTGTTCTTTACTGTATTGATCCAGCCTATAATTTGAGAACTACATACCTACCAACAAAGGACCCGTGGTTTCATATCACTGCCTCTCCTCCCTGCTCCCTCTCTCAAGAAAATAATAAATACCCTGCTCTTCACTGTATTGATCCAGCCTATAATTTGAGAACTACATACCTACCAACAAAGGACCCGTGGTTTCATCTCACTGCCTCTCCTCCCTGCTCCCTCTCTCAAGAAAATAAGAAATACCCTGCTCTTCACTGTATTGATCCAGCCTATAATTTCAGAACTATATACCTACCAACAAAGGACCCGTGGTTTCATCTCACTGCCTCTCCTCCCTGCTCTATCTCTCAAGAAAATAAGAAATACCCTGCTCTTCACTGTATTGATCCAGCCTATAATTTGAGAACTACATACCTACCAACAAAGGACCCGTGGTTTCATCTCACTGCCTCTCCTCCCTGCTCCCTCTCTCAACAAAATAAGAAAGTATGTTCTATGTCCTGCCTGTAATGCATACTACCATTTACTGTTGATCCAGGGGTTCTAAAGCATGCTCTGAGCCCGGTTAGCCTGCAGCCCCCCCCCCAACTAGCTACCTTTGTTGACCTTACTCCTACACCTCCTTTTAGTCCCCCTGTCTCTAACTTTTCTCCTTCCATATTCGGCTACAGCCTACCCCCCTTTTCTGTAGCTGATTGTAATACTAGCTTTGCCCTATAGGTGGCACCTCTATCCCATCCAATATTTCTTCTGCTTTTCATTTGCTATTTTGCTTTATTATTCTACACTTCTTCTTTGGTCTTTTTCTGAATACTTTTTGTAGCCTGTAATTACTGGTTTGCAGGTCACGATCTCTGGGAATTACTTGAGCTGTATTTTGAGCCAGTATCGGCTAGTGTGTAAATAGGAAGCTTCAAACTAGCTTTTAATATCTATATATAGTTATTTCCTTGTGCTGTAGTTTGCAGCCAATAACAACTGGACTACAAACAAGAGGTTCCAACCTAGTATGGGGTCCCTATATCCAAAATAACTCCATGGTCATAAACAGCTCGAGGCACACGTGGATGTTTCTAAGTGCGTGAAGAAACGCTATAATTAATGCAATGCCTGCCTGTGCTTCGGCCTTCAGGATGAATGGAATCCTACTAACCATCTGTTTATCCCATTTGTGAACTAGAAATTGCGACTGTGGAATACAAAGACTACATTTAGGGTAATATTTAGTGGGTAACTTTGAAATATAAAGACTACATTTAGGGCAATATTTTAGTGGGTAAAAACACTTATTTGTCCATATTATTCACTGTTGATTTTAATTTGAACTGTTAAAAAGGGCACCATAGGCCATTAATCCCTTAGGTTGTGCCTCCTCCTTCCAAAACCTAGTGTGGACTACGAGCCAGCCTACCACTGGCACTAACTCTCACCAAGTGATTATACACAGAATTGCTGTTATCTTTATTTGCATTATTCCTGTTTTGGCTGTACTGTCTCTAATTTTTTTTATATGCTTTTAGTTGTGACTACATCTTTAATCTATTGTGTAGTTTTTGTAAACCCTTACTGCTTCTGAAGTTATTTTAATTATGCTCACATGTAGGCTCTGCTTCTTCTTACCCTAGACATAATTAACTTACCTTCAATATTCAGCTCTGCTGATTGTTTCTCCTCTAGCTGCTCCATTCTCTGGCTATGACTGTAGATCTTGGACCCTTCCACCTTCTCTCCTACTCATACTTATCTTATTTCTAAGCCCTACCACCTCCTGTACTAATCACACTTTTCGTTTTTCTAAACCCTTACCTGTCTTCTGTTCTTTACCTCCCTAGCTCCTATAGCCTTCTGAACCTTATGCATCACAATTAGGATAACCGACAGCTTTCTTGGTACATCTGTCACCTCTCCCTCCTGATTGTACTGATTCAATACCTTTCGCCCCTCCCCTCCCTGCCCTTTATTCTCCCTAAACCCATAAATAGCCCTAGTCTGGTGCTGCGCCATCTTTAATACCCTAATATTGCCTCTGGCTGCTGTCCGCTCCTGGCCCGGCATCTTTTCCTCTGGTAAGTAGTGCTCAGTGGTTAACTGTTAATTACTTGCTTAATATCTGTCCATTGCTTTTTATACTGTGTGCCTTAGCAACATAGCCTGCTCCGCAGTTGTATTGGTGTATGCAGACTGTTTTAGTTAACTAGTAACAGTAATGTACTGTTTGTTTTAGTAAGCTAATTATTAATGGCTACTCAGTGCTTAGTCTCCCATGTGGCACCATATAAGGAATAGCGCTGTTTCAGGTGCCAGGATTACCTTAGTAACGGCTGCCTAAATTAACTGCAGTTTGGACTACTCTTACAATGCTAATTGAATGTTTGAATGCTTGTTAAAGGTAGTTCCCAAGTTGTTTCTTTGACTGCTGATGATGAACTAAATGTATTAAAAGGCTTTGAGTTGCCAGACAAATGTTTGCAACTGCTGCATAGATATTGGAAACTCTGGCTTCAATTACATGTCTTATTTAATGACTGGCATGCTTATTATATAATAAGGTTAGGATTTTTATGCTTACTTCGTAGACACAAAAGACGCACACTTCCCTAGGGCTAAAACGACTTCCGTTTATGCCGTTTTATATTAGCGTTAACCAGTAACAGCTATTTTATACATTGAGAGCTAGTTAAATCTCTAGCTTTAGCGATCACTTCTTGATCTGCTCTGAAACTAGTGTTCCCCTCAATTTGTAGCTGTTATTAGGCTATGTTGTAAATTGCAGCTAACTTTGCTCGTGGGTTAACATAGACTCCTGTATGTCTTTTGAGATACGTTCTGCAGGCTGTAGTTACTGGACTGCATGTTGGAAGCCATAGCTGTTATCTCATTGAAGCTTGTTTCCCTCGAGGACGTACAAAGACTGATGGTCTTTTTCTGAATACTTTTTGTAGCCTGTAATTACTGGTTTGCAGGTCGCGATCTCTGGGAATTACTTGAGACATATTTTGAGCCAGTATCGGCTAGTGTGTAAATAGGAAGCTTCAAACTAGCTTTTAATATCTATATATAGTTATTTCCTTGTGCTGTAGTTTGCAGCCAATAACAACTGGACTACAAACAAGAGGTTCCAACCTAGTATGGGGTCCCTATATCCAAAATAACTCCATGGCCATAAACAGCTCGAGGCACACGTGAATGTTTCTAAGTGCGTGAAGAAACGCTATAATTAATGCAACGCCTGCCTGTGCTTCGGCCTTCAGGATGAATGGAATCCTACTAACCATCTGTTTATCCCATTTGTGAACTAGAAATTGCGACTGTGGAATACAAAGACTACATTTAGGGTAATATTTAGTGGGTAACTTTGAAATATAAAGACTACATTTAGGGCAATATTTTAGTGGGTAAAAACACTTATTTGTCCGTATTAGTCACTGTTGATTTTAATTTGAACTGTTAAAAAGGGCACCATAGGCCATTAATCCCTTAGGTTGTGCCTCCTCCTTCCAAAACCTAGTGTAGACTACGAGCCAGCCTACCACTGGCACTAACTTTCACCAAGTGATTATACATAGAATTGCTGTTATCTTTATTTGCATTATTCCTGTTTTGGCTGTACTGTCTCTAATTTTTTTTATATGCTTTTAGTTGTGACTACATCTTTAATCTATTGTGATATATGTTTGTCCTACTTAGCCTATAGAGTACAACCTTTAGATTAAATTAATATAACAGAAGATATGGGCTCTTATAATACTGACAGCTTCTAGTATTAACTTGTGAATGTATATTATCTAACAGTTTTTTACAACTATTGTCCTATTTTACTGTTGTCTATGCTAGTTCTTGCTGCTCACCACTACTGTTGTCTGTCTCTCTCTCTCCCACAAGTACCTTGCTCTTCACTGTATTGATCCAGCCTATAATTTGAGAACTACATACCTACCAACAAAGGACCCGTGGTTTCATCTCACTGCCTCTCCTCCCTGCTCCCTCTCTCAAGAAAATAAGAAGGTATGTTCTATGTCCTGCCTGTAATGCATACTACCATTCACTGTTGATCCAGGGGTTCTAAAGCACGCTCTGAGCCCGGTTAGCCAGCAGCCTCCCCCCCTCCAACTAGCTACCTTTGTTGACCTTACTCCTACACCTCCTTTTAGTCCCCCTCTCTCTAACTTTTCTCCTTCCATATTCGGCTACAGCCTACCCCCCCTTTTCTGTAGCTGCTTGTAATACTAGCTTTGCCCTATAGGTGGCACCTCTATCCCATCCAATATTTCTTCTGCTTTTCATTTGTTATTTTGCTTTATTATTCTACACTTCTTTTACCTTAAATTACTCTACACTTCACACTTTACCCTTACTTGCTATACCTGCCTGTTTTCTAACAGACTACTACCTTTTCTCTGCTTCTTCTTACCCTAGACATAGTTAACTTACCTTCAATATTCAGCTCTGCTGATTGTTTCTCCTCTAGCTGCTCCATTCTCTGTTTCAACCCGCTCCGTTCACCCTACGGGCTCACTCCGCTCCCCTACCCTACCGCCAAATGTCACCCACCCCCAGTGGTCCTAAACTTATACTTCACTGACCACTCCCTCATCCCATCTCTTCCTATCACAATCCTCATCATCACCAAACCACACCCTTAACTCTCTCTCCTAATTAGTACTACTAAACTCTCTTTCAAACCACTCCCTCTACTTCCCAACCTTACTCTACTCTACCTCCTATCTAAGCCCGTGGTACTTCCTCACCTACTTAACTTATAACCTGCTTGACCTCTTCATACACTCTCCTTTCCTTACTACTTCACCTACTAACACAATATACTCCCTACTTAAATCCTAGTACTATGGCCCCATCTAATAAAACTATATTCACCACCTTTTTATTTCTAACTACCACACTAGCCTTTCTTACCATACCTTACTCACTTACCTCCTACGAACATCTTTCTCTATCTGAACAAAACCATTGCAGCCAACAGACTCTACCATCTTCTTTCACCTTTTTCCTTCACCATAGTAACATAACCTGTTTCTCTAACTATATATTACCAAAATTCCACAGAACAACCCACATTATTTACTTCTCTACCAAAAAGACTTTTAATAACCTCTATAAACTCCTAAAATCTCTACTATACCCCCAGCAACACCCCCTCCTAGATGGTGACATTCATCCAAACCCTGGCCCCTTTACTGACTCCCCCACTAACCCTACCATTATTACAGTACCTATACTTTCTACAATTACGAATCCATCTAACTCCCTTCTGATAGCTCACCTTAACATTAGAAGTATTAACAATAAAATCTCCCACCTGCATGCACTCCTAGATATCCATTCATTTGACATTCTATGTCTTACAGAAACTTGGCTAAAACCATCTACTCTAGACCAGGAAATTAGCCCTCCTGGCTATAACATCCTCAGAAATGACCATAAAATAAAAAAGGTGGGGGTTTAGCCATTCTCTATAAATCTAATCTCCAAATTTCCCCCATTAATGTGCTTCCATCATTAGACTCTAAATCTGAAACCCTATCTATCAAACTCCAAATCAATAACTCCAAATCTATCTATATAATCTGCATGTATCTACCTCCAGGTAATAACACATATTCTCTAGAGAACCTGCTGAGTCACCTCTCTACCCAACTACCCCAAGAGACCATTGTACTTGGTGACGTTAACATAGACTGGTCCACTTGTAGTTCTCTAAACCCTACAAAACCACATAAACCTCTTTGGATTCTCACAATTAATAACAACTACTACAAGAATCCATAAACCTAGTAACAAGGAAAGTACTCTGGACTGGATTCTTATTAATAGCCACCCTGAATCTTATACTCCAGGAACCCTTCCAGACGATATCAGTGACCACATACTTACCTACATTATTAGACAAAAAGTCCATATTGCAACTACTCATAATCTCAAAACCTCCCGCTTAAGAAAATTCTTTAATCCAGACAGCTTCTTAACCGAATTGCAAGCATGTGACTGGTCACCACTAACCTATCTAGAACTAGACGAAGCTGTCACCTATTTTAATACAAACTTTCTTCAAATCCTAGACTCCCATGCACCTTATCGCTCCACTAGAATAAAAACCAAATCTGCCCCTTGGCTCACAAAACAAACTAGGCAAAAGATACTCCTTAGAAATAAAATCTGGTCCAAATGGAGATCTAACAAATGTACAACAACCCACCTCCAATTTAAACAACTAAGAAATATCACCAAAAAGGATATTCTTAGAGACAAAAAAAAATTTCTTCCTACACCTTCAACAAACCAATCAACAAACTCCACAAAAATTCTGGTCTGGGATAAACAAACTTCTTCAGCCAGGTCACACTACTACTCCTGACCCAACCGGTTTCAACAATAGCAACTCCAAACTAATCCCCGATGCCTTTAATAACTATTTCACAGATGCTATTCAAACCCTAGCCAATTCTTTACCACCCACACTGCTACCCAACCTAATAACTGCAATACTTCTCTACCCACCTTTCAAATACAACCTGCATCTACTTCTCTCATCTGTAAGCTTCTTCAAAAATTGAAACCTTGCACCCCTTCCGCTGACCATCTCCCATCTGAATACCTACAAATTGCTGCAAAAGCCATAGACTATCCCATGTCAATCCTTATTAACAGAAATATCTTTGAGGGCAAAATCCCTGCTTTATGGAAAATATCCCATATCATCCCTCTACATAAAGGAGGACCATCTACTGAGCTCTCTAACTCTCCCCATTAGCTAAGATAATGGAAAAATGTATTCACAAACAACTGCTTAACCACTTACTACAAAATAACCTACTGGCAAACTGCCAACATGGCTTCAGGCCATTCCATAGCACATCTAATGCCCTTTTATCCTTTACTGACTCTATATATATAAATCATAACAATAACTCTTTTTCCTCTGCTCTATTCATTGACCTGTCAAAAGCCTTTGACATGGTTAACCACAATCTACTATTAAACAAACTAAAGGCTCACTCTCTCGATCCTCAAGCCATACAATGGTTTAGGTCTTATCTGGAAAATAGACAGCAAGCAGTACTTTGGCATAACAATCTGTCTTCACTACTTCCAGTAAATATTGGAGTACCCCAGGGCTCTGTCTTAGGTCCCCTACTCTTCTCCTTATTTATTAATAACTTACACATGAACATACCTCAAGCCACCTGCATTCAATATGCTGATGACTCCACCTTAATCTGCACAGCCAAGAATATATCCTCTCTCCACTCCCTCACCCAAACTGTTTTCCAGAATGTTGAAAACTGGTTTATGCAACACTGCCTCCTCCTTAATCCCAAAAAAACAAAACTACTGCTTTTTACTCCTACTCATAAATCACCCATTCCTTTCTTCTCTTTAACCTCTAACAATGGTACCAACATCAACCCAGAGACTACAACCCGCCTACTAGGTGTAACTATTGATAATCATCTCAACTATGATGAACACATAAACTCCACTATAAAGTCTGTTAACAGAAAACTTGGCACCTTCTATAGAATAAACCCTTCCTTACCCCTTCTGCAAGGAAAGCAATTGCCCAGACACACCTTATTTCTACCCTCTTCTATGCCTCTGTTATATATACCAACCTATCCAAAAACAACCTCTCCAAACTCTCCACCTGTTATAATAGTATAGCTAGATTCATCACATGTTCCCCCTTTAAAACTCACCACTGCCTTAACCTCAAACAACTTGGATGGCTAGAACTGAAAAAACAGATACTCTTTCAACAATTACTTATTACACACAAGACCCTGTACCACCCTAACAACACCCCTATCCTCACTAATCTAATTACACCATACACTAATCTAGCTACACTACGCTCTGCTAACAAGCTTCTAGTTTCCTCAAATAAAGCCAACAACAAAGCCGGGGATTCACTTTTCTCAAACACTGCAGGAAAATGCTGGAATCAGCTTTCTGCTGAATTATCTACCCTTGCTTCTACTTCTCTTTTTAAAAAACATCTTAAAGAACATCTGAAAGCTCATTGTCTTTGTCCATGTACTAACCCAGACTGACATCTTTTTCCCCTTCTATTCTTAACCCTATCCCTTCTCCTTTAACCTGTACTTCCAAATCGTAGTACTACTCTTCCCCTTGAATAAGACAATGACATATATATTCTTTCCCATAACTAAGACTTGCTCATACCTTCTAGTGTGATTTGTAGAATTGTTTTAGTTTAGTTTTTTTTTATAGAATTGTTTAGTTAATTTCTACCAATACTGTTTAATATACAAATGTATTATTATAACTGTTCACTAGACCATTGATACCTCTGTATTTATTCTTAATGGTTCTATGTATTGTTAACTGTCACAATATTCATGTTTGGAGCTTTTCTCCCTGGGCCTCTACTGAAAATGGACATATATCCAGCTAGACTAGCCCGGTCAACAAATGTAAAATAAAATAAATAAAAATAAAATTATACACAGTAGTAGCAAATTAAGCAAGCATATCCTAAATGTAAAAGCAAGTATGCATGCATAACTCTATACCACAAACCAAATTTAGGAGTCCAGTGTAAGACTGTAGTCAGAGACTGTGGGCTTAAATACCTTGAGTAACAACTATACAATACTGCAATTCTTTAACAATATTACATAAAGAAAAATCTATATAAGTGGCATAAATGTCCTGTTGTTAAATGTAATCTGTATAACTGGACCAACAATATGTGCAATATAGCACATTGCAAAGATTACTTTGATCAATATGTAATTATAGTTTGTAGTTGTTGGGAAGTAAACTTAAATGTAAAACTTCAGATAAAATAGTTGTATTATTGTGATAATGCATTGTATGTCACATATGATGGTACTAATTTGATATTTTTTTCTCAACCTTATCTCTTTTTTATTTTCTGTTATGTGTTATCATAATGTATCCATGTCATCCATCTGTAACAACTCACTAAATGCTTCACAACACAGAGATGTAGGCCAACCTCAGTGGGTCAGCCAGCCCCCACTCCATCGGCTCCACACTGATGCCCAGCTCATCTGGGACTCAACCTATCATATACTGCCTCTGCTGACCCTGCAATACCTGTACCCTCAGGTAGCCATACCCCAGAAACTGGGGCTGTAGTACCCTTCAGGAGTACTGATAGAGGTGGAGAAGCCAGGGTTGTTGCACAGGGCTGTGCAAAGAACCATTGGTGTACACCTATGCTGGATGGAGACGCTGCTCTCCTCATGGTCCATAGGCAGAGAAGACATGAAGCACTCCAGCAGCCAGCAGAGTAAGGGGGCTGTGATGACAGTCCTGCGGGTGAGGACGAGATTCTCACTGGCCCCATGCTTGAAGGACATGATCTTGAATTTTCTCCTCCTTCACCCCAATCATTGTGTCCCCAAACTTTTGTGCCTCTCACCGTCCCTGTGTCTTGTCTTGTTTGTTCTGTTTATCTGCATTTGCTTCCTCACCTACCCAACTTACCAGCCGCAGAAACACCAACATCCCTTACCCAGCATTCCTTTTGCACTGAAGAATAAAATGGGCACCTGACCCACAAAAAAATATCATCCCATACATAGCTCTCCATTTCACACATGTCCACTTGACACACTTTATTTGGTCCAAATAGCTATATACATTGTGTTGTTGCCTCCCCTCATCATGGAGGTGACAATCCAAATTCAGTGACTATTCTGAACATATTTTCATTTTACACTGTTGAAGAAATGGCTAAGTATTTTTCTTTCCTACCTCCCTCCTGCACATTCATATTTTGCTTTCTCTTTGTTCTTCCTCCTACTTGGCCTCCCATTTCATCACTTTCCTATCTACCCCACTTTAACACCTATAATCTGGTCAAAACATAGAAACACACACAACACACATAAGTAACAGAAACAAACAAACAAACAAAAAACAATCAAAGCCTTCCCTTTTTGGCCTCTATGTTTGTGCTGAGTTTGTCATTATACACCAATGCCAAGCGATGGTGAATGGCTCTTTCTTGGTGTGGTTACCTCCATGCAATGTCACTTAAACATATTGCACTATATCAACACACAGTAATATATGGTAAATGCAGCTTAAAGTATAATTTCATTGCATTTTCACTACTTATTTAAAAATATTGCATACACCAGGATTTGAACCATATATCAACCAGACTTAAAAAGAAATGTGTCATTGCATTTACACCTGCTATCACAGACTTAGCTAAGCAGGAAGTGTGTTTCATGCACTTAATATTGCATCGCATAATTTTAGCAATGAGCCTCATATTTGCACACTGCTTAACTATGCACAAACAGGTGAAAGCAGTATTAATGTGTCCCTTATGGGCAAACTGCCAACAACCAGGCAAAACATATATAGCAATGTCTTTTGGCTTTTTTCCAGTTAGGGGTCACCACAGCAGATCAGCAGTCCACAGATTGATTGGCAGTTGTATTTTTACGGCATCAAGTTGCCAGCCCGGTGCCCATTCTTTAGAGAAGGCACACATATGCACACACATGCCTACCTGCATGTCTTTAAAACTCACTTGATCACAGGGAGGACATGCAGACTCCACACAGAAGGTGCTCCAGCTGAGAATCGAACTGGAAAACCTCTTGCTGTGAGATTCTTTGGTTCAATTCTCAGTTGGCAAAACATACATACATGCCTAAAATAAGTTAGACCCCCTCCTGTGCAAGTCCCGAATTGGAAACACTAAAGTGTTTTAACCTCTTAGAAGCATCAGACAGTGAAACTCACTGCAATACTATTTAAAGTATTTTTGCAGGTTGCTGTCCCCCTGTATCCTATCTTCTTGTTGGCTGCACTACTATACTGTACTACTTACTAACAGAGAGGTTACTGCACCTTGAAGAAAAAGGAATTCTATGAGGTGCACCAATATTGACTTTATGATGCATATTTGTTGCACGTTAGTGATTGCAGTTGTTGGAAAAACATCTACAGTGAAATGTGTAAATGTGTGGATGCATACACACACACATACACACACACACACACACACACACACACACACACACACACACACACACACACACACACACACACACACACACACACACACACACACACACACACACACACACACACACAAAACGTCATTGTAAAAAACATTAATTTCCTAAGCTTTTATTTAGCTCATCCTCCTGCCTTCTTTGCTCAAGAATTCTGAACAAAGACAAAACAATGGGGTGGGTCAGGGGACAAATAAGCTTATAAATTCTATATACTCCAGCAAACACAGTTCAATATGAATCATTTAGCATTTTTAGGAAGATTTGGCTCATCAATGCATACCACAATATCTCATGTTACTAAATGATAAAGGCAAAAGATAAATGTCTGAGGGTTTGAAAAGAAACTTTACTGCAACAATATCTTGAATGCACTGAAAGTAACTAATGTAGGGGTCAGAGTAAAACACATACTGCATTCAGAAGTAGTCTATGAGAAGTGCTTTGTTGTAACAAGAAGGTATATGGATTTTTGCGACTGAAGCACGGCTGCTCACAGAACTGCATCACAGTATTAGCAACACATCAACACATGAACAGTATATGCCAGTATCAGTACTAAGGTAAGGTTGTTGCACCTGTAACCATTTGTAATGTCAGAAACCTGTAAAGTGAGTCTCAAAACACAGAGACTGAATGGCTGAAAGATTGGACTTACATATACGAAGTCCAGGGTGCCATTTCTCAGAATATTCCCTTTTCTATGAGTTATTGTGATCTCAAAGTTGATATATATATATATATATATATATATATATATATATATATATATATATATATATATATATATATATATATATATATATATATATATATATATATATATATATATATATATATATATATACTGTATAAGACCAAAAATACACTTGTGCAAAAATAGATTTCACAGGCACACTTCTGCAAAGCTGCAGTTAACCGAAAACACATTACTACAAAACACAGCTGATCAACATTGCGTATAGCTAATTGCTATACCTTAAATGTTGGAACTGCCATCAGAGAACATTGTTTTTGCAGGGGGGCAGGCCCCCCTATACTCCGCACATCCCCACACCCCCTACTTAAATATACCAACTCCAGGATCGCACTACAGTGGGGAAACACGTAAACTCCCTTTCCCCACTGTAGTGTGCTTCAGCACCTGTGTTACTTAACGGTTTGTTGAACCATTCTTGCAAAAGTGCACTTTTGCTGAAGTGCACTTTTGCATAACTGAGGGTCTACTTCTCCTTTTCGAATAAGTGAGTTTTCAGTCAGAAGAAGTATATATATATATATATATATATATATATATATATATATATGGGTCTACTTCATATGATCAAAAGCTCTTATGATCAACACTCATTTCACCGACACCAAAACACCTCAAGCTCAAAACACTGAAAATTCATTTGGTCAAAACTCATAACATCGACACATGACATTCGCAGCATTATGCCCTTTCCCCACTGCAGCGTGACCCTGGAGTTAGAATAAATAGATAGGGGGGTGTCGAGGGCACAGCCGCCCACATTGGGGGGTGTGGGGGTGGAGCCCCCCACAATATTTAGATACATATTGTCATTTTTGTTATAAATATCCACATGTATGTTTAAAATTTATTATGTATGTGGGGGGCTTCACCCCCTACATCCCCCCTATCTATTTATTCAAACTCCAGGGTCACGCTATAGTGGGGAAAGGGTATAATGCTGTGAATTTCATGTGTTAATGTTATGAGTTTCAACCAAAGGAGTTTTTGGTGTTTTGAGCTTTAGGTGTTTTGGTCTGTCTAAAAAGTTTGTCGATCATATGAGCTTTCAATCATATGAAGTAGACCCATATATATATCACGTAGCTGATCACATAGCCCAAGCCGGTATGACCCTGACCCTGAGTAGCATCCTGCCCTCACCAAGAATGATACCACGGTATAAAGAAAAAATTATCAATTTCAACAATTGGCTAAGTTTCTGGTGTCATTCAAAGGGGAGCCAGTGTCTGTCTGCCTGGGATGACATGCTCAATAAGCCACGCTGCTTTGCTAGAGACAGCTTGCACCTGTCACCCTTAGGCTTTCGAATATTGGCCAAGGCTCTTGCCACCCCCATATTGCCTTTTTTAGGCAAGGCTCAAAAGACAAACCCACCATCGTAAACAGCACAAGTATCAAAAATCTGAGTGTAATACTACTCAATGCCAGAAGTCTAAACCTCAAAATGCATGCACTCGAGGCACTCCTCAGTATGGAGAAAATCGATATATGTGCAGTAACAGAATCCTGGTTTAAGGCTCCAGAGAGCACCCCAGCACTACCAGGCTACAACTCATACCATACATTTCAGCCACAGAACCTGGATCGAAATACAAAAGGCGGGGGAGTATCCATATTCATCAAGGATACCCACACCTCCAGGTTAGTGGCACAGCATGATGCTTTAGAGATTATCCACGTGCAACTAACAACAGGCAAAACTGCAATTCAAATTGTAGCTTGCTACAGATCACTCACTATGTCCCAGGACCCCCATTCCGCATTTCTGGAAACACTGGGTAACATAAAGGTCCTACCAAACACCCTAATATTGGGTGATTTCAACTACCCAAACATTAACTGGGAGAACTACTCAAGTACTAACTCCCTTGCCCAACATTTCCTAGAATTTATAAACTCAAACACCCTGGAACAACTGGCCAATACTCCCACGAGAGGTGACAACATATTGAACCTGGTCATTACCAACATGGGCAACCGGTGTTCCACACTGGACGTCAACCCCTCGCTGGTTAGATCTGACCATAAACAAATCACTTTGGATATCCACATTCCACCCCACCCCCGGACAAGGAAACCACCATGAAAAACTTTTCAAAAGCAAACATCACGTTACTTAAGATGGAGGTGGAAAGTTTCAAAGCCACCGTGCTAAAGGATAACACTGTCCAAGCTGCAAATCCCTTTATTAATGCATTCTACAGGCACCTACAAGAATGCATGGATCATGCTATCCCAAGCAAAACCAAGACTCACTCCTCCAAGAAAAGGAAACCAGTCTGGTGGACCCCTGCCATAAACAAGCTATACAATAAAAGGAGGAAACCAGTACAGAAAAGAGTAAAATCCCAAGAAGGGAAGACATCCCTGATCAGTATCAGCAAGAAACTACGATCCCTCATAAAATCGTCCAAGGCGAGCTTTGAAAAAAAACTTGCCAAGGACTCCAAAAATAACCACAAGGCATTCTTTAGCTATGTCAAGAATCTAACTGGCAATGCTCAGATCTGCTCGGAGTTAGTGCAGAATGGCATAAAATACACTGAACCAACCAATATTGCCAACATCCTGGCAGACAGGTTCAGTGCAAACTTCACCCCCCCTCTCACCCCCAAAAGGGCCTGTAACCATACCAGAAGAATGTAGAGCCCCTGAAATCACAGACACTCAGGTTAAAATACCCCTCTCAAAAGCCAAAAACACAGCATCAATGGGACCGGATGGTGTCCCAGGCTGCTTCCTACAAGAGCTCAAAGACGAATTAACTGCTCACCTAAACACACTGTTCAAACTCAGCCTCTCCACAGGCTACATACCCATAGAGTGGTGCACAGCAACAGTTATTCCACTCCACAAAGGTGGAGGCACAACAGTCCCCAGGAACTATCGCCCTATAAGCCTGACTATCTTGGTCTGCAAGGCTATGGAGCGCATCATCATGGAACTCATTAACAGAGACATTGGGAACCTCTAAACAATGGACCCTACCCAGTTTGGCTTTGTTAAGGGCAGATCATGCCTCCTAAACCTGGTGGACTTATTTGAGACAATTACCAAGGCTATAGATGAGGGAAATCTGGTACAACAGTCAACCTAGACCTCGCAAAGGCCTTCAACACCATTCCCCATTCTGGTATTAAAGACAAGCTCACCAGCCTGAACATAAACCCCTATTTCACAAGATGGGTTGCCAGTTGACTCACAGACAGAACCCACATGATAAGAGTTGCAGGAGCTAGGTCTGACTCTAAACCGGTTACAAGTGGCGTTCTCCAGGGCTTAGTCCTAGGACCCCTCCTGTTCATCATATACTTCTCAGAGGTACAGACAAGCACAGGAGAACTATGGCTGACCAAGTTCACAGACGACTGCAAACTAGGGGCTATAATTGACTCTCTGGCTGACACAGACATCCTCCAAAAAGGTCTCACTGAGACAGATACCTGGTGTCAAATCATGGCCTCAAGCTAAATGCCAAAAAGTGCATAGTTATTCCCTTTGGTAATAACAAAGTACCCACAAACTGCCACATAGGTAGTAGTCCCATAAATACGGAAAACGTAATAAGGGATCTGGGGATCCAAGTAGATAGTAATCTCTCCTCTGATAATCACATTGCCAAAGTGGTAAGAAAATCCTTCTATGTGGCCTACCTAATCATAAAAGAGCTTGCATCCAGATCAAAAGAGGTCATTGTGCCCCTCTGCTCATCACTCATCAGACCCATCATAGAGTACAATGCCCCATTTGGGATGTACCTTACAAGACACCTGCAACAGCTGGAAAGACCACAGAAGTACCTCACCAAGAGGATCACTGGCCTCAAACAGATGCCTTATACAACTCGACTGAAGAAACTCCAGCTATACTCGGTTGCATACCGCCTGCTCAGAGGTGATCTCTGCCTGACATATAAGGCCATGTCCAACCCAGAATTTATGGACATGCTCCACCTAAAGAAAACCTTATCCCCTCGAGCCACACACTCTAGGGATCTAAAGCTCACCACAACAATAATTAGGACGTGCTGAAGGGATAGATTCCTGTCCCAGAGACTTCCCATGCTTTGGAACAAGATTCCAATCTACATTAGGCAGAGCTCCTCACTAGCACTCTTCAAGAGAAACCTTGATGAGTGGATGGGAAACAGAAAGTTTACCCCAGGGATCACTTCAGTGGCTTTGCTGGACAGAGGCACAGGGAACTAATCTAAGGGGGCGGCAAAAGCCAACACATTCTGGCTAGGCTTATAAATGCCTTCAGGCAGATAGCCTAGTACCTACCTATGAACCAATGAACCTATATATACATATATATAAATATATATATCTCTATATATATATATATATATATATATATATATATATATATATATATATATATATATATATGTGTGTGTGTGTGTGTGTGTGTGTGTGTGTAAGTCTGGGCTGGGGGTGCAGGAGGGCTTGCTCCCCTGCAAAAGGATGTTTTAAGGAGAAGACCAATTTCCAAGATTTTCTCTTCTTCTGTTTTTTTGTTTTTTTTTTTGTATTTTTTTCCTGGCTTTTCGACATTCATTACATTTAATTATATTTCCATAGTGTTACATACAGATTTGAGGATGTGGCCACTAATGAGCAACCAAGGTTATTTTTTGTGTTCATACATTGATGCAATCCACAGTGCAACTTCCTTTAAATCGTATTGAAGGCTTCCCATTTGAATGCATCAGTGTTTATTAATAAGGCACAATTCTCTGCATATGACATAGTGTGAATATAATTTAGCCAAAATTAAGAGGTCTGATATCCACTACAGAAATTTCTGAGGTTGCATTTTGCTTCTTTAAGAAATGTATAGTTCTAAAAAGAACGCCTTAACAGGAGCAAACGAAAATGTTTCTAAAAAAGGGGCAAAGGGTACAAAATACTGAAAGGCATAGACTGAAATATGAAAAGATTTATACTTTTATAATGTCAAAATGACTCCTGAAGTAAAAGATTTAAGCTGGGTGATGAGGGGGATGAATTGCTCCTGCATAGGGTGACATTTGTTTTGACCTTCAGCCTAGCTTCATCAGTATAGTTACATCTGCCTTTAAAACTTCTGTGTTTGTGCTTTTTCCCTTCTTTTCATTCTTTTGATGACCAGTTAGCAGAAATCAGCTCTTCTCCTGTTATAATATTCGTAACATACATGACTTAAGCCACAATTTGTTTTTGTTCAGAAAGTAATTTACTTGGTCACTTGTTTCTAATTATATAAGCCACAAAATGCCCTATTCTGTGCAGGAGGGGTCATGATGGCACATTGTCAATGCCACAATGTAAGAATAATATCCCTTGGCATTTTTTGGCACAGCATTCTCTTAGGAATCTGCTGTAACCTGCTAATAAACACGTACAGAATATAAACCAGTGACAGAACTATTTGTTTCATTTACTTTCTGCTGACATAAGGAGTAAGTAAACGATTTTATGTTACTTCACACAGCATTTAAGATTTAAATATAGGTTTAGTGATGAAGATCAGGGGGTTATCATACACTTATAAACTCGGATATTAAAACACTGTAAGGATTATATGATATGTAATGTATATGTAAGTTTAGAAATTCTGAACAGTGTTTTGCTGTAGAGAAATATATGTTTAACATGGATTACTGATGGTGTTTATTTAGTCGATCAGATTTTATTAATTTTCAGGCTGGTACGAATGTTTTGCAATAGAAAGTATAACTTGATAAAAACTTGTGTGTGTGTGTGTGTGTGTGTGTGTGTGTGTGTGTGTGTGTGTGTGTGTGTGTGTGTGTGTGTGTGTGTGTGTATTTGCATGTGTGTATCATTCTGTGTGCACTTATGTCTGGTACTTTAGCATTATACTCACATTTTATTTTTGTGTTTTGGTATATAACATTGTAATGTAGAAATAAAATTATAAAAAAGCTGTATTCAATAGGTAGCTGACATTTCTCATTAAACTGTAAAGCACAATCACAAACTTGGGTTACTTTTAAGCCTTTACATATAAATCAGTAATAAGTATACATACCAGTGACAAACATTTACCACATTAAAAAAATATATTTATTTATAAAAAGTGTCTACAGGCTTAACAAACAGAGACTAATTTATAAGTCAAACTTATATCATCAATTGTGATCCTCAGATACAAAATATTAACTAAGCAAAAAATGATACAGGCTGGGTATTTGCATGTTTCACTACATCCAGGTAGTTCTGTACATGCAGTACTACCACAGCACTCCCTTCTGATCTGAATAATCTTTTAGCATTTGTACTTTTGATATGCTCAGTGATACTTGGATATATACTCCCCTATTACATGGACTGAACAACTTAATAAACAGCAGAATATCCTTAGTAAAGACCTATTAATAGAACATTTAACAAAACATTTTCATTTTTAAATTTGCTCCCTCTTTATACATAGTGCTATTATATGTAGGGCTGCATGGTTTACAAAAATCTTAACACTGTAGACACATATATGGTTTCTAACTAGTATCCTTTCTGCATGTAAAATGCAAATGGCAGTGGACTTCTGTGATAAGCATAAACATTCCTTCTCACATGTCAGCAGAAATCTAACGGGTCTATATTAAAATCTCGAAGTCTGACAATATTGAATATGATATTGTCGACATGAGAATACCGAAAGCGCACTACATCGAATGTTTAAATGGAAAATCTCTGTAGGGGGAGATTTCCATTTACTTCAATGCAGTACGTTCTCAGAGTTGGTATATTTAAGTAGGGTGGTGTAGGGGGGTGCAGGGGAGCATGCTCCCCCTGCCTACACACTATTTAGTTTTTTTTTTTTTAATTTAGTATTTTTTTTTTTTTGGTTTTGATGGTTTAAAACTTCGATCACTAAAGTTTGATCTTTAGTGATTCAAAGTTTTAAACCTTCGAGATTATAATATAGACCCAAATCTAACCACATATAGTATGCAAGTATGCAACCAGTATCATTGTACTAATTAGACCTTACAAAAGTTTGAAGGTAATCATCTGAATAGCATCACCCAAAACAATGTATTTCTGTTTGTTTTAAGAAGGAATTTTTTTTTCCTCTTTTCTTTAGCAACAGATTTTAGCATTCCTGTTTTTGCACTTCACTGGGGTGCATGGAATTAGTGGAATAGTAAGAGAAATGTGAACAATGACTAATTTTTTTTTTTTATGATACATACCTCTGGTTACCCAATTATGTCAAATGATAGCGTAAATGATATGAGGATGCATCATTTCAATAAAAATGATAACTTTTGTGTAAAAAATGGCAGCACATTAAAAAAGACATTCCTTTAATCATCATAAATACACTGGCAAATGGTACAAGACTTAATACATTATGGGATACAGTACTTCTTAAAATGGCAATAAAATGGCAATAACTATATGTGCTCAACTGTATTTGCAGAGACTAGCATAACATTCTTCCAATTATCAGAAGCAAAACTTTATACAGAATCCAGACTTATCTGATTGATTCTGCACAAAACTTCACTGCATACATCCTGCTTGTACCAACACTACTGCGCTACAAACACATACTTATTAACTTCCAGACCTCTCACCACACAAATAGAAGCAGTGCTACAACAAGATAGCTAAATTTGATGTAATTCTGCCGCATATAATCCATCACTGTCCAGTCCTCAAAAAAATAAATAAATAAACTGGCTATAAAAGAAATATGAGCAGTAGTAAAGTGCATAGAAATAAATTATAATTATGGGAACAATGCATGCAAAATAATGTCCAGGTGGAGGAGTGAGGTTTAAGGGAAGGCAGGAATTGAGTGAGGTATATAGTGTTGTAGTAAATGAGAATGGTTATAAAGAAAACATGTATGTAATATATAATGTATGTAAATGAAATCTGTTAATATGGTTTGTTTTATTTTCAGTTAATGTATGTGTGTCTGTGTCTTAAGTGATAATTTATTAAAGGTGTTTAAAAAATTAAATTGGCTAGAACTACCTCAGTACCTTACATACTCCGAACGTCTTACCATTCAACATTTTGTCTACAACCCCAAAACTGACCTGCTCTTACCAGTATCATCAGCCTCTGCATTCTACCAGACCCTTATGCTTTGCAGATAAACTCTTTTTACAAATATCCATTTCCAACAATTCTCCAGCTGACTGCTTATACTCAAACCATAGTTCTAAAATCTGGAATAATATCCCCATTACTCTTAAAAAGACCAGTGAATTCAGTTTTCACCATAGCTCTCAATCTCTTAGCAAAAAACATCTGGACAAAGCCAGTAGACAGCCCCCAAACATATTCAGTGAATTCAGTTCTTACCATAGCTCTCAACCTTAGCACAAAACACCTGGACGAAGCCAATAATGGGGGAATACAGTCCCAAAAATTGGGACAAATTTCAGATATCCATGTTATAAACTTAGAAAATTGCTAGAATAAAAGGTTTTGTATTACCATGCACTTTCTGAAGAATATGATGTCTGAAATTCAAATGCTTGTCATTTTTATTTATTTAACATTTGTTAACCAGGAAACTCTGACTTGGAACAAAAGCCAATTTTCAGCAGAGGCCCAGGGAGAAACACTCCAGACACGTCTTTGTAAGATGGGAGGACACCAGAGCACCCCCACACAAATGGCACCCCAGCCAAGAATCAAACCAGAGAACCTGCAGCTGTCAGGCAACACTGCTACCACTGCACTACTGACTGTGTAAAGACACAAAGATACAGAAACCACAGATTTTATGAGGAACAGAACAGAACAAATATGAGGCAAAAATCTGCAAATATTTTGCAAATGGTGGTGAGTAGGGAATTCAGGCTCTTGCCACCTGGGCCCAAGGTACAGGGTTCAAGCCTGTGGTATTTTCTACCCATCACCATATAGCAACTGGGGCATTTTACAGACACACACAGACACACACCAAATTCCTTCCTTGCAGTTCCATACCTTAAAGTCCATAAAACAGGCAGCCCATTTCCTTAGTAAACTCCAAAGTCCATTGTAGTCCTTCCTGAGCCCAATGAGACAAGTCAGTACCATCCAAAAACCCACAATGAGAGCAGAGCAGTCCTTCCCATGAGAGCAGAGCAAGCTGGGTGCTACTCAGCCTGCAGATGTTGCAGTCTGATCCCCTTCCAGTCTATGCAATTCTAACTGCATACAATTCTGGGATAGTGCTGCTGAATGCTCTTTTCCTAATCCAGACTGCTGGTGAGGCAGTCTGAATTCTGTGTGCATGCTCCAGACTGGTTCACCAGCAGTCCGGATATCAGAAATTGCCGTGAGTGCGCATGCATGATGTTCCACAACTCGTGTTTGTTTGTTTTTCTTTTATTAGTTTTTCTTTTCTTTTATTAGTTTTTCTTTTCTTTTCTTTTTTGTTTTACAGATGGGGGGAGGGGCTGCAGTCCAATAGCACAAGTTGTCGCTGTAGTTAAGCATACCAACTTCACTAAACACATCCACACTGACTTCACATGCCACAACTCCATTAAGCAAGTTATTTATCTTTGAACAATCCAGTACATAAACCCAGAGCTCATACTTGTGCCCCCTTCAATCAGATATCGCTTGTAATCAGCCAATGCACCTGAGTTTGCCTATAGGTCTACAGAAATGCCTACAGGGCTACCTATTTCTGTATCTGTGTCATATAACTGGATGTGGTTTGAGGTCTTTCTGTAGTTAGTTCAAGGTAATACATAACAGCAACCCTTGTATCAATTGTGTAACTTGGTAGAGTTCTGTGATTAGGGAGTATCACCTAACATCAGCCCCTCTATCAGTCTTACAATTTGGTACAGTTCTGTCATTAGGGAGTATCACCTAACATCAGCCCCTATATCAGTCTTAAAACTTGGTAGAGTTCTGCAATTAGGGAGTATCGCCTAGCATCAGTCCCTGTATCAGTCGTAAAACCTGGTAGACTTCTGTGATCAGGGACTACCACCTAACATCAGCCTCTGTATCAATTGTAAACCTTAGTAGATTTCTGTCATTAGGGAGCTTCACATAACATCAACCCCCTGTATAAATATTGAAACTTGGTAGACTTCTGTGACTAGAGAGAACTAACCAACATCCGCCCCTGTATCAGTCGTAAAACCTGGTAGAGTTCTGTGATTAGAGAGTTTTACAGAATATCAGTCCCTGTATCAATCATGAACCTTGGAAGAGTTCTGTGATTACAGAGTATCACCTATTATTAGCCCCTGTATCAATAGTAAAACCTGGTAGAGTTCTCTGATTATGGTGTATCACCTAACATCGGCCTCTGTATCAATCGTACAACTTGGTAGAATTCTGTGACTAGGGAGTTTCAGTTGCCAGTCTTATTCAGTTTATGCACAGCAGCTACTGAACCCATGAAAATGCTTTCTGAACATTATTTTCAGTTTTATTCTCAAAAGCAACTCATTTAGCCAACTTTGCCTTACAGATAAAACAAAAACATCCTGGCTTTTTACACTTGTTAGTCCTTCGCCCTCTGACATATTATGATACTAGATACATGTCATGCACATGTACTTCCTTATTTTGACCAGAGTTATACCTCGTTTTAAACATATCACTTTTTATGTGTTTTACTATGTATATATCTAGGATTCCTATTAAATGATCGAAGATGCATTCTTTTGATGCATCTTGGTCAAACATGAAAGCACCAAAAGCCAAAATAGCAAAATTGCATATAAGTGAATTCTTTCCCTGGGAAAGAAATCGCTTGGCCGCTTCCGTTAATTTGCCATTTTCATGACTGTAGTGCGATCTCGTAGTTGGTATATTTAAGTAGGAGATGAGCTTACACACACACACACACACACACACACACACACACACACACACACACACACACACACACACACACATATATATATATATATCTTTGCAGATGGAAGAATAAGCTGTAACATTTAGTCAAAAAAGCAGTTTGCAATGGCAAAACATGGACTGAAAATTGGAATTATACTTAGCCGAGCTTTATGGATAGATACTGCCATAATGACTGAGATGGCTTATGCTACATTGATAGCAGCATATCATTATATAAAGAGGTGTGAAGACATTAAAAGAGGCAAGTGAAAGTAGTTGTAGGAAAAAATATTGTGTGGAGAAGACAGAGAAAGGGAGAGAGAGAGAGAGAGAGAGAGAGAGCCATACAGATGAAAGAGGAGTAGAAAGGAGAGACATGTGAGAGATGCAAAGAGAAGATGGAGGTGGGATGAATTTGAGACAGTAAATAAATAATGACAAGATGGGATAAGGAAAGATGAAACAGGGGTAAAAGGGTGTGTGAGAGAACTATGGGGTTCATGTAATGTGACCTGAGAGAATGCAGCTGCCCTTTGCTTGGGTGAAGAAGTGTTGCTTGAGTTGTTCTCTGAGGTACTTTTGCACTTCTCAGATTGAAAGAGGAATGTAGTCCCATAGCTTAGGTACTAGGATGGAAAATGTGTGTTCAGTGCAATAAAGTTTACTTTTTTGAGTTAGTATGGTGGCTTGAGACTGAAACATAAACGGAGATTATATGGGGAGATTTTGGTGAAAATTGTATGAGTGAATGGGGATAATGTCTCATGAGAAAGGGCTTTGTGAATTAGTGATGCTAGTAGGATGCTAATAGGCAGTTGGTTCTCAAATATATTCCAAGCCATTTAGCCTTGATGTGAGTTAGACAGTGGTGTTCATTATTGGGAGAGTTAAACGTGAACTGGAAGATTTTATTGGAAATGGTTTATAAGGTGTTTGCATTTTTCTTTGAAGCCTCAGCTATAATGGGTAGTCCATATTCAAGTTGAGATAAGAGTATTTCTTTGCCTATGGTAGCATGGGCTGGCTTGTATGGAAGCACTGACAGCTTGTTCATTCAGAACAGTAGTGTGTTGGTCTTTTTCATATGTTCTGGGTATGTACTGGTCTAGCCAAAAGCCAAGGTATTTAAAGGATGTGGTAGTTTCTATGGTGGTATTGTTAACCTCCTTAATATTAAGGAGGCTGGGCACTTTTGTTATTTTTTGCTTGTATCCAAATAGAATTGTTTTTTAGTTTTGATAAATTGAGTATAAGTTTCTGTCCTATTAGCCACTGGTTGAGGGTTTAGAGGTAATCTTGGAGCTGAGTTTGTGTAATAGAGTGGGATTTGTTTTACCTGTAGATGATCATGTTGTCTGAATAATGAATGTGTGGTATCTGAGACTGATCAGATGGGAGTTTGCTAATAAATATGAAAAATAGCAGAGGAGCTAAAGTGGAATCCTGGGGGACTCCTTTCATAAGAAATGCCGTTTCAGGTATGGTGGTGCCTACTTTCAACCTGAAGTTGGTGAGAAAGTCTATAAATCAAGGTTTTTCATTATCACTAATGCCTATTTTAGTTAATTTGTCAAGGAATAAGTTATGGTCAATTAGATCAAAGGCTTTTGTTACATCAATAAAGATGGCCCTTGTTAGGTTGCCTTTGTCTATATTGGATAGAATGTCATCTGTGAGGGAGTACAGAACTGTTATGGTACTGCGTCTAGATGAGAATCCATGTTGCTTCCTAATTATAAGATGTTATTGGTGTAAATAAGCAATAATTTGTTTGTATATAATATTTTCTAGTATTTTGGAGAAAGTATGAAGCATTGAGATTGGACAGTATTGCAAAGCACTACTTTGTTTGGGTAGTTTTTTGAATAGGAGTAACTATTGCTCTTTTCCATATTTCAAGGCATAATTTTATTAGTTAATCAGAGAGTGTATATTGTGAGTCAAAGGGTGGGAGATAAGTCCTTACAAAGATGAATGAACCAAGGGGTTAGATTATCAAAGCCTGGGGTGTATCTATTTGTATTTGGTCAAACTGTGTTTCAGTCTTTTTGTTTTGAATATTTTTGAAGTGGAATAGTGGAAAGAGGGAGAGGGTGGCTGTGGGGTGGTAGGTTTTTGTTGATGTGTGCCAGGTTGATGAACTCATTGAGGAAGTCAGTGCATGAGAGTTTGTATGTGGCAGTGTTAGAGGGTTTCAGGGGAATGGACTTGCATTGTTATATCTTGTACTGTAGGTTTAGGGATCACATTTCATGATTAGTAATGAAGCTGTTAATCCTAAATCAGTTTCTAAACTTGAAGAAGCCATACTTTTCACAAACCAGAGTGAGTTCTGTATGCTTTATTGTAGTGTAGCATTGTGCACTGACGTCAGTTAGCTAAAATAGTATCTTATGTTTTTCTTGGACAGGGATTTAACATTAATGTACAATACTCACATACCCACTAAATCTATACCCTTACATAACTATTACCCTAACACTAACTTATCATACTCACATACCCACTAAATCTATACCCTTACATAACTATTACCCTAACACTAACTTATCATACTCACACATACCAACACTAACTTATCATACTCACATACCCACTAAATCTTTATCATATACTCATACCACTAAATCTATACCCTTACATAACTATTATATACCCTAACCACTAAATCTATACCCTTACATAACTATTACCCCAACACTAACTTATCATACTCACATACCCACTAAATCTATCCCCTTAGATAACTACTACCCTAACACTAACAATTCTGACATACCCACTAAATCTCTCCCCTTACATAACTATTACCCTAACGGTAACTTACAATACACACATACCCACTAAATCTTTCCCCTTACATAACTGTTACTCTTACTCTAACCCACATACTTCCATCGCTAACATAAACCTACTTACCTCTTTAAGAAAAATCATAATTTTGCAAAATGGACATTAGCTAAAACAAATATTCACACAAATGAGCATGCTGTTCACCTTGCCAAACAGATGAACATTTCACTAAATGAACAAGAACCACAGGAGCAGTATTGGAGCTGGTGGTACAAAGAAGGGATAGGTATAGAGCCAAAATGCTGATACAAGTCATTATGATACTTTCCTTACTGGCCAGAAAATGCTGTGGCTTAGGGGCCACTTTCAGTACTGGGCTGAGAACAAAGTCCAGGCAACAATTATTGGAAAACAACTTGGGTTGGACTTGAAAAGATTTAGGATGTGGTGCTATGATGTGGAATTAGGCAGAGGCAGTTATTGTCAGTGTTGAGGCTTATAACCAAAAATGTTCTAAAGTCCATTTGTATCATTACACATCTGGGAGGAAGTGACTTGTGTTTCGTTGTATAATAATTGTTTTTTTTTTCAAATAGTGTATGATTTTGTGCAACTAAACACTTGTTTGGTATAATTATCGAACACAATTATAATTATTTCTTATACTATTACCTCAAAGAATATTTGGAAGAAATGTTTAAGGAACAAAGACTGAAGGATGTGAATAGATCTTTGTTTAAGCTGGAGTGATTTGTTCCACTCAGGCATTATAATTTGCAAGATGGTGGGCAATCTCTTATGGCACAGACAAGATATTTTCAAAGAGATCAAAGGATCTTGACTGCTGATAATCCAACTTAGTTGGACAGGGTAGGGCATGGAATACAGAAGGGTTATTGTGGTAGGAAAGTTAAGAAAGGCATTTTGAATAGGTTATTCCTTTATCCTACTGGGCAACAGACCATCATTCTTGAGAAGGAGCAGAAGATTGCATGGTGGGATAAATATCATGCTCTTGTGGCAATGTTAAGAGGAATCACTTTTCTTACATAGAATCTCTGCTGCATTAAAAGGGAGTAATTAATGAAGGGTGGCTGTTCCCTGTAGACAATACGATGAATGCACACAATAACAGGTGATAGATGGTTTAGTGAAAGAATTAGGGAGCAATGATGTAGTTTAAATTGCATTTGGGATGCTACCATTAATTAATTTTGTTTCATTTATAGTAAGGTGGATACTCCAACAATTGAAGAAAAAGGTAGCGTAAGCCATTTGGATAACCCAAAATGACTTAAACAGCACCTTAATAGGTTTGAGTGGCAAAGCAAGTGTGCTGTCACTGAGTGAAGCGACTAATGTGTACCTGTCTGTCATCTGCTTTACCTTTACAAACTGGATATTTAAATTTATTGAGGATTAGTAATTGGTTAAGTAGTTGGTAGGATTGCAGGCTATTGCTGTTATATGAAGGGTATTATTAGGAAACTTGTGTCTTTGAGGCTCAGCCATATGCATGATGATAATTGCCATATACATATTAGTTAAAGGACAAATTAAAAGATGAAAAGATTAAATAATTCCAGGATTTATGCATTTATGCTAAATAAATTCTAAGTATAAATATAAATAAATATATATGTGTATATATATATATATATATATATATATATATATATATATATATATATATATATATATACACAATGGTGAATGTAACTGTCAATAACATTAAGAGTAAATAAGAATTTAAGTTAAATTGTATAACTGCCATAAAAAAGTAAGTAGATCCCCTCAAGTCAAAACTGACTTAATAGGTAGGCCCCATAAGGTTCTCATGGCATATTATGGAAGTAGATTGTTAGGCCTTTCTTCAGTGCAGCTACTGCTACAGCCCAGTTGTGCCCAACAAGGTTTTAAACCCAAATCTATCAGTTGGTACTCCTGAACGCTAATCACTAAGCTATTGAGCAGGGGTAAAAAAAAACTGCCATAGAAGTTATAAATAAACTGGTCAGGTTACAAAGAATTATAACGTGGTTCCTTAGGAAGGGAAGGACATAAGACAATGAGATTTTTGGCACAGGCTACTTTGTCCTAGGCTCCATGTCTCTCACTTGAGTATATTGTCCTGCTCAGGTAGATAAGAATGTCAGGTAGGGAGTGAAATTGTAATGTTTTTTGTGCAGGAACAGGTTCAGTCAGAACCAATCAATGGGTCAGTTATAGCAAAGGAAGAATGAAGCTAAGGAATACAAAGCAGACACTTCATGGATATTAAGGCATCTTTTAAGCAAAGATTACAAAAATGGTGACCCTCCTCCCACCCTTTCTTTTGTGGAGTTAAAGGCAGTCTTTTGTAAAGATGTCCTCAGTGAATCGTCTACCTTTCAAAGAGGGTTTATCAGAACAAAAAAAATAAAAAATACAAGCCCCACCAACAAACGCATACCCCATACTCATAAAACTAAAAAAGTACAAATGAAAAATATAATAATCAAACCACACTCCAGGGAAAAAAATCCCTGTGGGTAAGAACGTATATCTATGCACTAAGACAATTAAAGAAAATTATAAATACCAATTTCTCATTCTACAATTCAAGGAGAGAAATACAACAACCATAAAAGTAAACTAAGGAGGGAATTTAATAAAGCTAACATGGTCATTTTTTTTTCTGTGTGCTTGTTGTGGTGTGATGCAAACACAGGCCCAAACAATTTTATATCCAGCAAACTGCATGTAGCAGCACACAATCATGCACACTCACACACAAAAATGAGAACTTTTATGGAATGCAAATTTTAGCATAAGTAGCTGAAATTTATGTTAATGAAACCAATCTACATAAATAGGCGATCCAACAAAGTGTACTAAAGCCGTGTAGATTCTGTGTATATACTGAAAATGAAGGCAGAAGAGTTCCACGTACAGAGGCTAATACAGAAACAAGGGCAAGTAAAAGTTATGATTTCAGTAAATGAATTACCCTAATAGTTGACACCACATGTATTATAGCCTAAGAACACAGTGGATGCTGGAATTAAGTGGAAAGTTTAAAATGTACATGTTAATTTGAAAAACATAAATGGACCTTTGGTCCCCCACACCCAAGTGAAGAATAAATATCTATGTAATGCAAGCTTCTCAAATATGAAAAGACATGGGGACAGGCTACTGTAATGTAATGTAATGTATATGTAATATGTACAACATATCTTGTCAGTGTAACACTTTGCCATGTGTTTTTAAAACATTGTCTACCATTCAGTTGCCCTGCATTCACGGCTGCTATTAGAGTAGAATCCAGGCTGTCAGCACAATCATCATGCAAATGAGGCCAAAAAGCAATGTATTTGTTGAATCACAAAAAACAATGCCTGTGTAGGAATGTTCATTTCATGTAGGCTTCTTCACAGTGTCTGGTGTTACAATGTATGTCAACAGTTAGTGTTGAAATCAAAGGGGTGTTGGGTTCCCTTTCTTAAGACTGTTTATCCAATACTGAGCAATTCTCCCTATGTTCCACCTTGTGCAATATGTATTTGGATCATTCATAAATAATATTGTATGTGCAATTGTTTAGTTATGTTTTATTTTTTTAAATATGTAAACTGTGCATGATGTGGCACTTGCAGCAAACAGTTTAGGCTATGCACACAAAGGTGTCAAACCACAAGGTAGAAGACATAACCCAGAGACCCAAATAAATATACCGGACACATTCAATTTAGGAAAGCAGACATGTTCTAGACATCCTAAAATAGAAACCGGATACATTCAATTAGGAGTGCCGGACATTGCGCAAACCCAGTAAGCAAAGCTGCACTATGCCACAGCCACCCATACAGCAGACATGAGCCAGGCAGCAAAAACAGAAATTGAATCTGTTCAATTTAGAGCAATGGGCATTGCACAAACCTGGTAATCAAAGCTGTGCTAAGCTAATACGGTTAGGTTAACAATGAATGTTGATATAGTAGATCTTATGTAAATATTTGTGTGATGACAGTTGCTAAGTGTAGGACTGCAGTGCAGATGGTTCTGTGTTCTAGTACAGGCTATGGAAACTTTTCTTATACTGTTGTCAGATTGTAACATATACTTGAGGCAAGAGTTGTAAGTTTAACACTGGTGTACACATGGTCATGGGTTTGAATACTATTCCATACACATTTTACTCCTCCTCCTAGTTAAATTCTATTTACTATTGAGCCCTCAAGCAGATTTTTTTTAAATTGTGCTAATTACAACCTCAGCAGGTGAATTATTGCATGTTAATTAGCCAATTCCATGTGGTGGACCTAATCCAGAAATGTATAAAATATGCATTCAGCCTTCATTCTGGTTTTCCCTCGATACTTTAAGATCATTGGAGAAGAAACTTGGAAATTTTAACTACGATAATGCTATGGGCTGCTGCAGCTATTCTACATCTGCATGTGCTAGAGGCTAACGCCAATGCTGCTGTTGCTGCTGACATCAGGTCTAGGCTGAGAAGAAGAGTGCTGAGGCCTAGGGTAACCTTCCAGGTATTACATGAGCTGGAGATTGTAGACTACTGCAGGGTGGACAGAGACATATTACAAGAACTCTGTGATCTCTGTTACCCACAACTCAGAGACAGAGTGAACCGAAGGAAGCCAGTCCCAGTGGAAACTTAGGTATGTGTAGCCCTTAGGATATTAGCTACAGGTACTTTTCAAAGATCAACTGGGGACATGATGGGGGTGTCACAAGCATCTGCATCCAAGATACTCCACCAATGTCTGGATGCTATGCTCATACATGCCATTAAGCACATATCTATCCCCCTTTCCCCTCAGGAGAGGGCCAGCAATATGCATCAGTTCTACCATATGGCGCACTACCCTGAAGTACTGAGTGCCACAGATTGCACTCATGTCGACATCAAGTCTCCACCTGGTGAGCAGGGTAGACTCTACATTAACCACAAGGGATACCACTCCATCAACTGCCAAGTCATGTGCAATGTCCAGTGAATTGTCTTGCATGTGTGCACTGGCAACCCTGGCAGTTTCCATAACTCCCATATCTGACACGCATCACAGCTGTACTAGATGTTTGATAGGGGTGACATCCCAGAGGGTCATTTACTGGGGATGGTGGCTGCATCCTGGTACCATGGATGATGACACAAATTAGAAATGCGCACACACCCACAGAAGAATGCCATAAGGAGGCACATGCACAATTTAGAAACATCAAAGAGCATGTGTTTGGGTTTCTGAAGACACAGTTCTGGTGCCTAGATATATCCAGTGGTGCCTTGCAGTACACTCCATGCACATGTACACACATATTGCCAATATGTGCTATGCTCCACAACCTGATCCTGTGGATACAGCTGCAGCAGGGTCAGCAATGGTAAGGGACACACATCCCCCATCAACACCTAGGTCACCACAGCAACAGTAACAGGAGGACTCAAAGGAGGAACCCCCAGCTGCTGTCCCTGTAGACACACATAGGTATGCTCAGTATGCCACTGCTCTGACTAAGCACAGCCTCAATGGGACAACCACCATCCTGGGCTGTGTTCTACATGAGTTAAAAAAGGAATTAGAATCACCATTGAGCATGTTTTTCAATCACAGTCTAAGCACTGGCTTCATCCAAGCGGAATGGAAAACAACTATCATCATCCCTTTGCACAAAATGGGTGCATCCATGGGTGGACCCAGGGAACTATAGACCAATTACCCTGACCAGCCTTATCTGCACGGCCATGGAATGAATCAGCATGGACCTTATCAACAAAGATACTGGAAATCTCCAAATGCTTGTCCCCAACCAGTTTGGCTTTGTCAAGTGGAAATTTATGACTGTTAAACTTGGTAGACTTCTTCAAGACAGTCAGCAAAGCCCTTGATGAGGGCAAATCTGTGCATATGGCCTACCTAGACTTAGCCAAGGGCTTTGACACAACCCCCCACTCAAGCATCATTGATAAACTCACAGTATCAACCCATATATTGTCAGGTGGGTTGGAAACTGGCTTACTGATAGAACTCATACTGTCAAAATAGGGGACTCCACCTCCTCCAGCAGAACAGTAACCAGTGGTGTTCCACAGGGATCAGTTCTGGGACCCATACTGTTTAGACTCTACTTCTCCAAAGTACGGGTTAAAACTAAAGGACTGTGGCTGACAAAGTTTGCTGATTATTGCAAACTGGGAGTGATCACTGAAACCCTTAACGAAGTCAACATCCTGCAAGAAGGTCTTACACAGACTAATGACTGGTGCCAATGTCATGGTCTTAAACGTAATGCAAAAAAATATCATCCCCTTCATGAAGGGTGATGTCCCTGTAAACTACCACATCAACAGCAATACCTTAAGCACCCAGTTAGTGGTGAGAGATCTGGGTACACAGGTCGACAGCAACCTTAACTTCAATCACCATGTCTCCACAGTGGGAATAAGGGCACTTTATATTGCTCATTTCATAAGGAAGAGCATTGCCTCAAGAAAGAATCAAGGTTATAAGCCCCCTTTACTCTTCCATCATCAGGCCAATAATAGAGTACAATCCTCCCTTTGGTATGTTCCTTTCCAAACACTTGCAGCAAGTTGAAAGACTACAATAGTACCTTACAAGGAAAATTCATGGTCTTCAAGATCTGAATTATGTGAACAGACTGAAATCATTATCACTTTACTCTGTGCCACACAGACTGCTCAGTGGTGACCTGTTCCTTTCATATAGAGCCATCTCTGACCCAGCTTTAATGGAAATGCTGCACATTCACAAGTCAAATGCACACGTCACTCACTCAGAGGAGCTTAACCTGGTATGTGACATTAACAGAACTTGCTGGAGAGACAGATTTGTATCACAGAGGTTGCCCCACTTTGAAACACACTACCAATTCATGTTAAACAAAGCCCCTCTTTGACCCTATTTAAGTGTAATTTGTATGACTGGATGGGTAAGCAGAAATTCACCCTGGGATTCCACCTGTGTCCCTCTTGGACAGGGCCAGTAGGTGCTGATTTTAGTGTTTGCTTGAACCAGACACACTTGAGAACACAGGTTGTATTTAGCTAGGCTTGTAAGGGCCCTGGGGCTATTAGCCTAATAACCTTCTATGATCCTATGATAAAGCACACATAGGTGCACTCATTGTAAAGTATAGCTGAATTACCGCTAACTTCAAAGTTAGGCTGTATGTATTTTGTTAAAGATGGATCTACGGAAGCACATTATTCAGATGCTTTTTTTTACACACTGGTAACCCTTTGTTTAAATATATTGCTAAAACATTTGGATATATTTTGAAAATTGCTCTGCCACTAAAACAGAGTCAGATTAGAGCCTAATTGGTCACTTATCCATAATATTCAAATAGAATAAAACCAACTGTACCAGTTACATGCCGTGACTTTCTACATATCAGAAGCTTGTCCACCCACTTTTTCATTGGTTATAAATACCAATGCTGTTGGAATGTAATATTCAAATTCGAAAAATACATTTACATGGCTACCTTGCTTATCCATCTTTGAGTAAAGTTTTTTTTTTAAAAAAAGGCAACCTGTGTTTTATTCTCCAGAAAGGAGGGGATGATATAATCAAAAGTAAACCTGATAATTATTTTGGAGTACTACAGGCAAGTAACTTTTAGGATTAAGAAGACACTTCTGGCCAGTCATATTTGATGAAATGATTCCTAGAAGATTGCCTTAACACTGTAGTCATATAGTTTGGTCAGTATGTCATTACTAAGCTGCATCATGCATGCATGTAATCTATGCCATCTGTCAACTTCTTGTAGCCTGCCTCCTCAAGTAGCCCAGCGACTGACCCTGAGTTGTGATGTAATGTGCCTCACAATGATAGCACAGCCCATGGCACACAGGCCACAAATACAAGATTGTTATCTGGCCTGGAAGGCAACAACCATGTGGATCATGCTGTATCCTCAGATATTGAGAAAGATGCGGCCAGGTATTCTGATGATATGGTGACAGCAGGTGCTGGACTTGATGATGTCCTCAAGACAGTGTCCCTTACAGAGTCAGGTAATGAGGGTAAATTTTTCCCCAAAACCTAGAATTATTGCCTGTCCCAGGACAGGTGGGATTGTAGCTGCTATGAATAGTCACGTGTCACAGTGTATCCACCTACAATTACAGGTGAATGAACATTCACATTGAAGTCATGGATCATACATTCAAGCACTTGCCCATGCCACCAGTCATGCAGCACACCGGCTGTGTGTGCTTCATGATTGTCAGGAACACAAGCATGGTGAGATTATGGCTGCATTGACTGCACAGCACAACAGTGTGTTGTCTCTTGCATGCTCCATTGAAAGTCTTGTCATGGTGGTGTTACAGCAGTGCTAGCAGGGAGTTACATCCCCCTAACTTTAATAACTTTACTAAGCAGAGTACCTCCAATGGGTAGTGACTGATCCTCTCTCATTAGATTCACACTTGTCCATGAGACATCAATGTCTCTACTGCAGCATGCACACACATCTGCTAATGGCCACTCCACTGTGAGCCTAGCAGTCATGTCCAGATGTTACTTTGCAGTCATGTTACTTCCTACATTCCACCTGCAAGTGTCATGACATCCAGCTCCTCAGTACAGAAATATGAGCTGAGTGTTTCCAGACATGGCCTGGGCAGGCACGAACATGGTGTGAGCCATTATCATGATACTTTTACTGACAACAATAATTTAGTATGTGATGTCATATGTTTGTTAGTGAACAGATATGATTGATGTTTTCCCTTACATTTTTCCTTGTTGTATGTCATTCACACATACACAGCTATACCTCTGCATACATAACTGTTTCACTTACAGCATGTTAATATGGTCCTGCAAATGCAAATGGTTAACACCACCACTCACTGCCTTTCTGTATATCTCTCCATTTTCAGTCACCATGCTTACTTGTATTTCCCTTGTGTGCCTTCCATATCTGACTGAATTTGCATACTCAGACACACACACACACATACACACATACACACACACATATATATATATATACATATATATATATATATATATATATATATATATATATATATATATAGGTTTACCCTCATATGTGTGTGATGCACATAGGCAATTACAAGAAGGTCGAAAGGCGATTCCCAAATATCCACAAAATCAAAAAAAAAATTGTCCAAATGTGCAACGAGCGAATACACATTGGCATTCGCTCATTGCAGATTCGGCATTTTGGGGGCATATTGCACTATAGAGGAGATTGGGAAATTGTCCCTTTCCCCACTGTAGTGAGATCTCGGTGTTAGTACACTAAAGTAGTGGGTGGGGGTGCAGGGGGGCTTGCCCCGCTGAATTACGATGTGTATTCGCATTTTTTGTTCAAAAATCATCGAATCTGGTTTTCCAGATTTTGATTTTTGAACTTTGGTGACATTCCACTTTACGGTTTTTGCAGTTTTGAGTCACACAATAGTGCGTTTGCATATATCATTTACAGCAGACATATGAAGGTAAAGTATATATATATATAAATACATATATATATATATATATATATATATATATATATATATATATATATATACACACACACACACACACACACACACACACACACACACACACACACACACACACACACACATACACACACACATATTTATCTACACACATGTTGCTGTATCAATAACATTGATGCATGTTGTAGGTATGTTGTGTGTGGTCAATATCAATGATGGTCTGCATGTCAGCAGATACAGTGTATTACATAAAAATTACCCATGTTACAGGGATATTATGCGTAGTTGAGGCAGCTCTGTTATTCTACAGCCAATATTTTTGTGTATGTCTATGCCATTGCATTCCCATACATGTCACGGCCCTTGCTTTCTTGTGATTGTGCCTTTTGGATGGGTAATGTTCTATGATATTACACTGTATGATGATATCCTAACTGTCCATGGGCAGTTCAGTTGTGCACACCTTCTGCATCTGTCACATGTGCCTCTGTGTTCCTTTTTGGTCATAGACCTTACACTCACCTTACATTGCTGTTTCATACCAGTGTATTGTATGTCTTCATACCGGTATACATTAAGGCTAGGTTATGTATGATGCTCACAGTGTAAAATTAATGGGTCATTTCTATTAGTTGTGATCTGTGTGTCAAAGGTGTGTGTCAGACACTGCCATGTTGCATGAGCTAGGGCAGGTCTGCATCCTCTATCACCCATGCTTGTTTCTCTCCCCATGCCCTTCAGATCCTCCACCAACAGCTGTGACATATCATCTTCAGACATCAGGGGTTCTTGGGGTAGGTCACCCACACCTGAAGCTAGTAAGCCACCATGTTTTGATGTTAACATTTTGTGTAGTGTGGCACACATAATAATCATCTATGCTGCCTTTTCAGGTGTGTATTGCAGCACACCCTGGATGTCTCCAGACATCTGAATCTGATTTTCAGCATGCCAAGCACATGATCAGAGTTGTCTCTTGTTACAGTGTGTAATCTATTATATGCAATTTATGCAGAGTTGGATAGGGCTCTGTATGGTATCATTAGCCATGGCTCAAGTGGATAACTGTAGTCACCTGTTAGTGGGAAGGAGATGACACATATGTTGTCATCATGCATATTGTTGACAGCATAGCTGTGTTCCTGTACTTACTAAGTAGTAGTCGCTCTGGTATTTCAGAATTTTGGAAGCAGCCCACAGACCACTTTCCCACCATATAGCAGCATGAAGTACACTCCTAGGGTGTGTCACCATTATCTTTGTTATGATGCCATCTGCTGTGCACATTACCTGGCAACTCAGTGATGTCCAGCCCTTTCTATTTATCTAAATTTCTGCTTCAGGTACTGCATGGGGATTTTATAGAAACATGAGTGCAGTCTGTTGCATTGAGGACATGGGGGAAATTGACAAAGGAATAGAAATGATGCATGACATTCCTGTGTTGTATAACTATGGATGAAAAGTGGATGTATTCATCCACACTGCTTTACCTTGCTGACAGGACTTGGGAGAGGATGTATGTGGCAGCCATCTAGGGCACTCCTACTGCATCTCCCATATGCTGTTAAAGTGTCTCGGATGCCAGTATACATAAGTTCAGGCATAGGTACATAGGTTCATAGGTTGGTACTAGGCTATTGGCCCTGGGGCCTATACAAGCCTAGCCATAACAATTCCCTGGCTATTTCTTCCCACAATATTTACTTCTATGGACCCCTGTCTAGCAGGGTGACTGATGTGATCCCCAGGGTGAATTTCCTATCTCCCATCCAATCGTTAAGGTTCCTTTTGAAGAGGACCAAAGAGGTGCTCTGCTTGACATGTATGGGCAGTCTATTCCAGAGTCTGGGGAGTCTCTGGGTCAGGAATATATCCCTCCAGCATGTTTTGTTCATTGTGATAATAAGGTTTAGATCCCTGGAGCATGTGGCTCTGAGGGATTGGGATTTCTTTAAATGTAACATTTCCAACAGCTCTGGGTTTGACATGGCCTTGTATGTTAAGCAGAGATTACCTCTGAGTAGACGATATGTGACAGAGTATAGCTGGAGTTTTTTTAGACAGTCAGCATAGGGCATCTACTTTAGGCCTGTGATTCTTTTAGTGAGGTATTTCTGTGGCCTTTCCAGTTGTTGCAGATGTCTTGAGAGGTACATACCAAACGGGGTGTTGTATTCTATAATGGGTCTAATGAGGGATGAGTACAATGGGATAATGACCTCCTTTTTTCTGGATGAAAAACCCTTAGTGATGAGGTGTGCCACACAGAAGGATTTCCTGACTGTTGTGGCAATGTAGTTATCAAATGTGAGACCACTGTCCAGCTATGTCCCTAAATCTGTTATCACACTTACTTTTGTTTCAATAGGTATGAGATTATCTCACAATGTGTGTGCATATGTCTGTGAAGCACACATGACTTACAAACAGCCTGCACCAACTCTCTGTCTAATCAGTACCTGTCAAATATTTCTGGATCAGAGAACTGGCATATATGTAACCTGGCTTTGAATCTAGCTGGCTGCTTTCTGTGACACATTGCCAGATATTCCTCTATGGCTATCAGTACCCCAGTCTGCTGTAATGTGTTACATGCTGGTTGCAATTTTTTTTGGTTAATGCTGTGGATTCTGTAAGGAAAAGCTATCTTTCTTGGGTGATAGATATACCTCCTGCTAAATTCTTTAATAAAGTTGTTAGCAAAGCACTTTTTTCACATTTAAGTTGCATTGGGTGCTCTTACTCTAATTTGGACTCTGGTGGATGTGTGGGGATTCCATAGTTATCCTTTACTGAATAAACAATTCCTAAAGCTTTCTTTAGCATAGTCTATGGAATCATGTCTCCCAATCATGCTCTGAAGTATTCCCTTGGTATACTGTGCTATCTGCAAATTTATTTTGGAATCCAGTTCATTATCTATGAGTCCACAACTGCACATATACTCTCTGGGTTGGATTCCAAAATATAGTTGTGCACAGTGCAGCATGCCAAAGGATGACTTCAACACACCAGCCACAGATGCAATTTCAGAAAACAAGCCTGAATTAGTCTGAGTACTTATTTATTTACTGTAGGATAATTACAGACTCCACCCATCCACTGGATCCAAAAAGCAATTTGTGCCCAATGTAACATAAACAAGACAAAGTATTTTACCTAATCTGTTTCCAAAATGCACACTGAATGTCATACTGTGATGCAAGGAAAGGAAACCATCTCCCACAGAATCCTACAGAATCCATATCACGACTTGAAAAAAAATGCAACCTGCAGTGAATGAACTACAACAAGATGTGATACTGCAAGCCATACAGGATGATATGGCAATGTATCCTAGAAGGCAGCCATCTAGACATAGAACCAGGCTACAACTAAGGCAACAGTCATATCAAGAAATTATTGGCAGGTGCTGCTTAGACAGACAACAGGTGAAGGTTGTGTGTAACATTTAAACCCCATGTATGCGTGTGTGTACACTGTGAGACAACCCCATATCCCTCAAAATCAAAGTCTGTCTGAACCTAGGTGTACTGCCACCTGGACATTTTAGTGATATATTGTAGATGCTGCTGGAGTATCACAGACATCTGCCAGTTGTTTCCTTGCACAATTCCTGGCAGCAATGTGCAACAAGGTAGAAGAACATATATTCTTCCCATCTACACCCATAGAGTAGCGAAACTTCATGCACCAGTTCTATAACATTGCCACCTTCCTCCATGTTCTTGGTGCAATACACTGCACCCACATCCCCATTATGACCCTCATGGAACCAGAAGGAGAAAAGTACATAAACAGAAAGGGTCGGTCATCACTAAACTGTCAGGTGGTGTGCACAGCAGATGGTAGCATAAAAAATTTCATGGCAACATGTCTAAGTAGTCTTTACAATGCTGCCATATGGAGGGAACGTGGCCTGAGTGCTGTGTTCCAAGACTTCAGAAACAAATCTAGGATGTAAGCTGAATACATCCATGTCAGCATTATGCAAGATGACAACATATGTTTTCAACCACCCCGCCCTACAGCAGGTAACTCTGGGTATGCATTTGAGTCATGGATAATGACCTCATACAGAGAACCATATAACCCTGCTGAGGAGGCCTACAACAGAGCACATAGCATGTCAAGCAACACCATAGAGTATGTGTTTGGTATACTAAAACCCCGATTCAGATATCTCGACACATCCGCGGTGCACTGCAATACATTCCTGAAAAGGCAACACAGAAGATTACTATGTGCGCTATGCTGCACAGTATACTAACAACCACACATGGCGGTTTGTCATCTTCAAGTGTGGGTGACCTACCCCCAAGAATCCCAGATGTTTGAAGATGACATTCCACAGCTATCAGAAGAGGAGCAGTAAAGACAGGAGGAAGAAGAAACAGGTATGGACAACTGGGGATGTGATCACAAGTCCTAGCTCAGGCAACATGGCAGCTTCTTATACAGACCTTTGAGTCATTTCACGCCACATATACAGGAGTACACAGATTAAACACTGATGTTCAGGTGATGCCCCACAAAAGCAGCAGCACAGATTGCATCTAATGGAAATTACCCAGTAGGTGTACAGACTGAGAATCAGGGCATAACAACATAACCATCACATATAATAGTATGAACATATACAAAGAAATGATAACAGGGGGACTATCAAATTAGACCACAAGTGATACAGGTATGCATATAGACTCACAGTGGTGTATGTGTGCATGGCAGGTGACAAGGGGCATACTTTTGTGAACCCCATCCTTATCTCTCCACTGGCAAATGATACAGAGAGGAAAGCAAGTCAGGTCATATTGAAGAACTGTTAATATCACTAGTAACAGATAGCAATGTAAAGTAGGGAAAAAGTATTGTACTGAATAGAGTTACCTAGGTCAGTAAAACAACAGACTCACATGGCGTCAGACTACACAACTACCACCAACAGATTCATCAACACCTTTGCACAGCATTAATCACATCACCATGGGGTCAGACTGACACTACAGGGCATAGTGGATTCACTGTCAGTGTTACTGCAACACAGTCTAAAGCAGCCATGCTGATGGCTCACACTGTGGGCCAAGCTGCTCCTGTCATGAATTGAAGCACTTGGTCAATGTTGATCTACAGAGGAGCCTGATGGGGTGACACCAGCAAGTGGAGATACACTGTGGGAAGGAACATGGGTGTGACTTGACTGTCTGGTCATGACTGCTGGGTTCACACCAGACTGGCCAGCAGCAGATGTATGTGCATGCACATTGCAGTATAGACACTGATGCCCAATGTGCAAAAGTTCATCTGCTGAGAGTATCCTCAATCTTTCATGTGGCACTCGGCTAAGCACAGTCAGGGAATGCAAAACCTGGTTCTTACTACAGCTCTGCTGTAGCACTGCCATAACCAGGGTTTCAACCAACCATGCCACAGATAACATGCTGCCATTCTGAGCAGCCAATGTCACCATGACTTCACCATGGCTGTGCTCCTGCCCTTCATGCAACACACACAGCTATAATCTGTGGCTTGGGCAAGTGCATGAATATCAGATCCATGACATTGCTGGGAACATTTATTTGCCTATATGAGTAGGTGGACACCCACTGACATGCACCCATGCACACCAGCTATATTCCTACATGTACTGTGCAGGTCAGCCTCACTCTATTGTGTCAGCATGTTTTTTTTTCACATAAGGTTCATATGTTCATAGATTAGTACTAGGCCAAAATATATTTTACCAAAAAGTAGGAAAAACTCATACTAAAATATTATTGTTAGACAAATTTAATAACTGAAGCCCATTGAGTTGATGATTTTTATTTGTACTGCATGGTGGCAAGGTTTATATATTTCATTACTGAATTTAACTAATATGAAATTCCTTATATAGCTCCTCTTTAGTTGAAATAAATGTTACACACACACACACACACACACACACACACACACACACACACACACACACACACACACATACACACACACACACACACACATACAGACATGCTAAAAACTCTAAGGGTTTTTATTTACAAATTTGATGTTTGTTCATTTTATTTCTAACTTCAGAAAGCTATGGGTTGACAGCAATTTTGACAGAAAGCTACTAAACTAACATTTAGCAGCAATTTTGATAACAGTAATCCACACCGTTGTGATAAGCTGTCACTTTCTGCTTTGTATTTTATCAGATGCACACAGTTTAACAATATAGCACTATTGTGAAATACCAAAGTATAGTCCTCTAACTCAAGCAGTAACAAGTGGTGGACAGTTCTGGGATCCTATTGGAGGTATGATGTTTTGCATTGCTATTTGTAATAACACTGGAACTCCCAAAAATGAGAAGTAAAGCCCACAGGTGAATAGTAAACTAAGAGAAAGTAGAAGGAAAACCACTCAAACACTTAGAAAAACAGACCCCGGGATTCACAAAGCTCCATGCAAGAATAAGACTATTCTTGCAAGGAGCTGTTCATGTCCATTTCGAACAGCAGCGGGCCTTGCATATGCATGAAGGCACACTGCTGTTTATTCTACGTGGACATGAACCGTGAACAAGTGCAGGGGGTGTGTCCGAGTATTGCACGGACACTAAACACACCCCCTGCACTAAGAAAGTGCCATACTGCACTTTCAAAGCTGAACTGGCATAATATAAGAGCTTTCCTCTAATATTATGCCAGTATTTCAGTGTCCACGGACACTGAAATGATGAAATGATCATTTCAGTGTCTGTGGACACTGAAATAAAAACTGCAATAAGAAAGCAATGTAGGGGGTGTGTTACAGGTTCTGTGATACACCCCCTGCATTGCTAAAGTGCCATACAGCACTTTTGCAACCTGCTAAAGCAGGAAATTTGTGCAAATGCACACATAATGGGAGATAAATCCTCAAAAGTGATAAAGCACAAACACAGCCCCACAAACATAGAAAGCTGATAGGAAACAGGCCATGCAGCAGCATGAATCACGTAAGGGTAGAAGTCTGAAAGCAAATGTATGGCAGCATTCCCTCACAGCACTTCATGTTAACAAAGTCACAAATGATGAGGGGAATAAAACTACATTAGGGAGACACCTGAAAAAGTGCCCTCACAATCTTAGAAATTTGATAGATAACAGGATATGTATTAACAGGAGTCCCTGAAGGATAGAAACCTGAAAGCCAAATCAGTGCCAGTATTTCATGATTGCAGTCTTAAGTAGTTGTCAGAACACCACAATACACACCCACATAACCTAATAATATAATAATATTCTAACTATTTTTCTACTAGCCTAAGGAATATTTAAGTGTAGCTAAGTGGGCCTGCATGTTATGGCCGTCCGCTTAGCATAGCTTAAACATCCCATAGGAGCTAAATACAACTAGACAGGTAAAATTTCCAAACTGAGGTAGTGTAATAATTAGTGTTGTGGCTCTACATAGAGGTGTTTATGGTTCAGGTCCCAAGACAGGCAACTTATTTTCCTATGTGAAAGTAGTGTTAAAATTATTTCAGTAAACTTAAATTATGTAGCAACTTTTTTGTCAACCAGGCAGTGCAGCAGTTCCAAAAGTGAGATGTCAGAGTAGAAAAGATGTGAAACACCCATATAAACACAAGTGCCCCATACAGTATAGTCACACAAGAATATAATTTAATGAAACCACATAGGGGTATGTCATGGAAGGTAAATGTAAAAATATAATTTACATATAAATATTAGTTTATAATATAACATTAAAAGTAGAATATGATTAAACATGCCTTAATCACACTGTATCCATCAGACCTTGTTCTGCCAAGCAACAAAATAGTCAACTCTAGCAAGTCTCGAACCTGGGATGCTGTCCTCTACAATCACAGCAAAACAGCCCTACACCATCTGAGCTGTGAGCGCTTGTTGTGCTTTAACAAACATATCATGCATTCTGGTCATTTAATATTAATGAAAAAAAACAGTCTCAAGTGTCAAACCCATGATCCTGGGCACGATAGTCAGAAAAATGCACCACTACACCATCTGAACTGTAGGAATTAGTGTTGCTTTTCAAAACATATCATTCAATACAGGCAAACAACATTAGGGAGAAATCTTTATGGAACCAGTCATGTGTTGTATATATACATATATATATATATATATATATATATATATATATATATATATATATATATATATATATATATATATATATATATATATATATATATATATGAGTCTACTGTAAAAGACCAAAAATCCACTTGTTTGAAAACAAACAGTAGATTCTCTATTACGCGAAAGTGCACTAAAGCGAAAGTGCACTTCCGTGAACTTCGGTTCAACGAACCGTTAAGGAACACAGGTGCCGAAGCACACTAGAGTGAGGAAAGGGAATTTAAATGTTTCCCCATTGTAGTGCGATCTCACAGTTGGTATATTTAAGTAGGGGGGGTGGGGGGTACAGCCCCCCACATGGGGGTGCAGGGGGGCTTGCCCCCATGCAAAAACAATGTTTTTGTGTTCTTTATCGGTTTGTTGATCCGATGTTTGCAGAAGTGCACTTTTGCTTAAGTGTACTTTCACATAACAGTGGGTCTACTGTTTATTTTCGAATAAGTGAGTTTTCAAATATATACATTAGACCATATATATATATATATATATATATATATATATATATATATATATATATATATATATATATGGTTTCACTTCATATTCTCAAAATGCTGAAATCTCGAATTTCAGCATTTCGAGACCATAAAGCCGAAAACATTACAACACCGAAACATCAAACACCCGAAACCAGAAAACCGAAAACACAGCATACACTACACCACACACAAACCACAACATCCCCAACACAAAACGAACACAAACCAACAAAAGACCAAACATGCAAACACCTGCACTATAGAAAAGCAGGGTAGCAAGCCCCCCTGCACCCCCCACATGGGGGGCTGTGCCCCCAACACCCCCCAACTTACATATACTAACTCAGAGATTGCACAAACAGTAACAGACAGAACACTCACACCCAGACATTCTACAGTCCCTTGCACACACACACACAGATCACACATACACAAACAGCAACACATCCAACAATCACACACTTATACGTTAACCTAGCTACCCTAACCCACACACACAACTAAAAAACAAAGTGACACACACTCAAACTCCTACCCAAAACCCTTAAATATAGTTACTTACCTTACACTACATGGAAACCCATACACCACATCCAACAACATCCCAAGTAAACACCACGCTTCACGTAACGTAAAGCCATGACCGCAAATTCAAGATATTTGAATTCGCGATTATGCACTTTCCACATTTTAAACTTTTGGCTTTATACTGTCGAAATGCTGAAATTCGAGATTTCAGCATTTCGGCAATATGAAGTGAAACTATATATATATATATATATATATATATATATATATATATATAAACATATATATATGTATATGTATATATATATATATATATATATATATATATATATATATATATATATATATATATATATATATATATATATATATATATGTATATATATATATATATATATATATATATATATATATATATATATATATATATATATATGTGAAAAGTAGAGTCCTAATATAGATATACATATATAAAAGTAAAAAGGAAGGGAAAAATGTGTGCATATATATATATATATATATATATATATATATATATATATATATATATATATGTGTATGTATGTATGTATGTATATAACATGCAGTGCAGTTATACCTCAGAACCATCCCTCTCAACCTGTTAGTGTAAGAAACATGTACAAAGGCTGTAAAAGGGGGGGGGGCACATATAGGGACTTATTTCAAATAGTGCTGTTACAAATGAAGCTACAGCACCAGGGTGCATTTCAGCAGACAATTACTGAAGGATATGAGGATGTAAACTGAAATGTCATGTCATTATTTAATGACATAAATCCTTGGATCATCACCGGGATTTACCAGACAAATACAAATAAATTGTGGAACTGAGAAAAATTATGGACCAAACATCTGGACATTCTGTGAAAATCCTGGCAGTGGAGTGGTATGCTCAAAAGCCCTTAGTGTAATGAATCCAGGGGGGACAAAGGCATAAAAATAGGGACATATCTAAAATATGTCAGTAGACAAGCTGAGAAAGTTGATGTAGTAACACTGTATGTCCTAACATATATCAACTGAAATATCAAAATTCCAGAACTCAGTTGCTTCTAGTTAGTTAGGGACCTCAATCCCCACATCATCCCACTGATGTGTCAGGAATACACAACAGTTATGGGGACCATACCAAAGATATTGTCCAGACACCTGGACATCCTACAAATATGTGGACATAACACAACAGTAGGGAAACTGCACTGAGCTACTGAGCAATGTTCAAACTACAATGAGACTGACATAACACTACCCAAGTCCAGCTCTAGGGCTGTACACATGCATTAGCAAATATAACAGGCACTACAGGGATGTAACACTAGTGGAAAACAGACATTGGTGTGAAAGTGCATACCCCCAAAAAAATTGCACCACCGTCACTGTGACATACTAGTAAGCAAAATGAACACTACAGTATAATGACTGTGTGAGCAACAAAATCTCGTTTGCCTCTCACACATTACCCCTACATATACTGCCCCAAGTCACAGTGTAGTGGGAATTGTGAGGTGTTACTGGACATGTCACGGTCTGCATGTACAAACATATACAGATGATAGGAACTAGTAACTGGAGCAGCATGCACAGTCAGATAGAAAGGGCCCATGACACTCACATGTACCCCCTCCCTACACAACCCAAATAACATGTACACACTACATTACTACACAATCCTGACAGTCTTTTAAGAATGGGCAGACATACACAGACCTCTCAAATGTTCATTTTCCCACAGAATGTATAGGCACAGGACTCATAGCTATGGCCACTTCCTTGTTACATGTCTGGGGGTCTATGACATCACTGGGATGGTAGCAGGAATAAATAATGATACTACACACCTCTGATCCTCTCAGTGCCACACATCTGGGCAAAGCCTGACATAAGTGGGGGACAGAGGCCCAAACACAGGGGTTTATTGGACATATTGCTGTTATAAATGTAAACATTTGCTGGTGTTACTGGCTTTGTTGTAGCATATCTTTTCTGAGGGATATGAAGTCAGTAACACCAGTGGATTTTAGCATTTACTGACTGCATTCCCCAGAGTATCCTACCGATTAGCCAAGGACAACAACTGTCTTGGGAACAGACCAAACATATGAGCCACACATCCGGACAGGGTTAGGCCTCCGGACAGTGTAGAGGTATGACCGCATTGATGTAACAGAATAGAAATCCCCTGACAGCTGCCAAACATGTCACCTAGCACCTTATGAAGTGTGAAGTTGGTTGGATAATGTGAGGATTGTAGTCAGTAACTGTTGACATCCATTGGTGTTCCAGAGGGCATATCCTTTTGGAATGTTATGTTACAAAAGCACATGTGACACTCCCCCACATCACCTCTGGGCAATTACCCATGTATATTCAAATATAGCATGCACTACAGAGATGGAACTGTAGTAAAAAGCAGAGAGTAGTGCAAAAATGTCCATTCAAAAACATTTGCACCACAGTCACAGCAAATTACTAGTACCCAAAATGAACTCTAGAGTATAACGGCTGTCTGAACAAACATATCCTGATTGCCAGTCACATACTACACCAACATATACTGGCCCAATTCACAGTGTGCTGGGAATTCTGAGGTGTTACAGGACATTTCACAGACAGACCCTACAAGCACACAGGCATGATAGACTGCCAGCAGCTGTAAGAGCATGTAGAGTCAGATAGGTAAAGGATGTATGGCACTCACATCTTCTACTCTTCCTACCCAGCCCAACAAACATCTACACACAGCACTGCTGCACAATCTTGGCAGTCTGTTCACAATGGCCAGACAGACATAACTGTCATATGTACAGATTTCCACAGAATTACCAGGGTGTGGAACCATAATGTTGGTCACCACTGCATACCATGGTCAGGAGTCTGCCAGGTCATTGGCATGATAACTGGAGTGCAGTTGTTAATGATATATCATACCTCTGCACCTTGTTTTGCAAAACATCTGGACAATGCGTGATGTACGTGTGGGACAGGAGGCTGGAAAGAGGGACATATCACACGTAATGGTGTTACAAACTGAAACAGTAACTGGTGTTACATGTGCTGTTGCAACATAACATCCCAAAAGGATATGCCCTCTGGAACACCAATGGATGTCAACAGTTACTGACTACAATCCTCACATTATCCAACCAACCTCACTAAAATAGATGTTGTTTGAGGAACAGACCAAGCATAACACACACACATCTGGTCAGTCTGTGGACAACATGCCAGTTGAGAGGTATGTCAGAGGCATATCACTGTCAAATGTCAAATCACCCAGTAAATGCATGTCCAGACTAACCCTGTCAATCTAGCAACTCTCCATGTGTGTAACAGCACTAATGACATACAATCTGAATCCAATTCTGGAGCTTTGTCTCCCATGTTGTTAGCCTGTTTCCACATTTCCTGTCCTGTAAGGTATTTCCACCTACTGTCTGTGAAGTTGCAGCCCCAACACCTCCATAATGTCCACTGCACAGGCAAGTAAAATGGGCAAGGCACACATGAAGGGTGTCCAATATGTTGGAGCTAGCAGCAGTGTCCAGGCCAACACCACAATACTATGCAGGAACCTACATAGCTTTATGGCCTCAGCAATACCCAACAGGGCAACATCAACCCCCTCAAGGTAGGCTGAATGCCTGTGGTGGGCAGCAGCAATACACAACTTCCATCATAGGTGGAAATAATCGCAGGATGGGCTAAGAAGGAACAGGTGCTTCATTGGAAGCCATGTCACCTTGTTCTGCACAAGCAAATAAGGTTGCAGGTGATGTACCCCTAAGGCTGTCTTTGAGTGCAAAGTGGAGACATCCACCAAGGCCAATCACTAGGCCTTCCAGACGTGTGTCTGCAATTCCAGAGGCAACACACATATCTGCTCTATAGTGGAGGTCAATGACATCACATAGACATATGCCATGGATATAGGCAACCGGCTGCAGACAGGTGAAGTGTAAACATCCCCCTATCCCCCCATAGGTACACATGTGCATGTACAGCACCTGCCCCCCTCATGATCAGGAAGCAGGTCTGTAATGCCCGCTCAAAGGCAACACATAGAGGTATCCATAGGCCTGATACCATTCCTGGCTGCATCCATGAACACAGGCATGGGTTCTCAGACCCATTCTGCAGTGCAGTCAACCACAGAGTGAGCACCAGTGTCATCCCATCTGCACAGAGGAAAGACAGAAAGTTAATAGAAAACAGGTTATGCATTAGCGTTAAGGTTCAGAAGGATACAAGTCTGAAACTGAAATGTGTGCCATAATGTCATGACAGCAGTCCTCAATGCCATGTCTGAAAACCACAATATTCTCAATTTAATTTAGTAATATAATATTAATATCCAGTAGCCGATAAATAAAGATATATAGTTCACATCACCAAACCAAGATAGTGTAGTGGTCAGAGTCCCAGCTTTACATGCAGGTGTACACGGTTCAGGTAATACAACAGACAATCCAAATCTACATGGGAAAGCAGTGTTAAAAGTGCTATGTTCATATTTAAATATGTGGTAAGTTATTGTTGTCACCCAGGGTAGTGTAGCTGGTGTAAAATGGATGTGTGAGTGCATATAACATGTGAAAGCATCCATGTATACATGTGTCCCATACAGTATAGTTACAGTCCTTGCTACTGTAATGAAAGCACATACAGCCATGTCATGCAAGGGAAATCATATATACTTACTAAATGAAGTCATTAGTGTGGTATATTATGAGAATGAACTGTGAGCAATGGTTAGTAATGCTCAGCTATGCATAGCAGGTTTATCAACACATATCTGTTGCCCTCACCCCTCTCTCTGGGGTTTGAGTGTCCAAATTCACCTCCAAAGTCTGTACAAATGCACAGCTGTTGCTGTATAAGAAATGGACAGCTATGGACCTTCTGTACACCTGTCCTGCACATCCGTACCTATCTTCCATATTGTTCTTCCCCCTGCATGCCACGTTTCCACCACATTCCTATTGCCATCTTCTCTTTTCTTTCTAAAAATTAGTGTGGGTGTAAGTGTGAGTAAGCTGTTGTAAGTGGGAGTAAGAGCAACAATATTAACAGCCCTGCCAGATCTTGAACCCAAAGTCCCTGTGCACCATAATCAGAGTATTGTACCACTACACCATTTCAGCTGTAGAGATTGCAGATGCTTTTTCCAACATATGCTCATTCAACAGTAGGAAAAAGATTCCATAGAATCAGTCAGGCCAGGTATTTATACATCTACACGTATATATGTATGGAGATCCATATATATGAACAAATATATACATAATGTAAAATGGTGATATACATATAAACTATACATATACATATATATATATATATATATATATATATATATATATATATATATATATATATATATATATATATATATATATATATATATATATATATATATATATATATATATATATATATATATATATATATATATATATATATATATATATATATATATCTACTCATAACGTGTAGTGGAGCCATACCTCACAGCCATATCTACCAATCCCTTACTGTAAGAAATTTGGCCCAAGGCTGTCCAAATGGGAGGACAATGGGACAAAACTAGGGACATATTTCAAATAATGCCGTATAAATGTAGAATGTTGCCAGAGTGACAGGGTGTGTTTCAGCATAAATGTAAGCCTGGACATACTGCAACAATCCAGACAGTCCCAAGGTAGGCTCAAAACCCCTTAGTGCAATGAACTTGGACCAGGCCTGACAAAGTGTGGGGAGAAATCCATGAAAATAGGGACATATCGGAAATACTGGCGTAGATAGGCTGACACACTTGCTGCAGTAACACCCTTATGTCTGCCCTAACATATATTGACTGAAATAGCACAAGTCCTACACTCAATTACTTCCCACTAGTTAGTGACTGAAATCCTCACATCAGCCCACTGATGTGTCAGAAATACACAACACTTATTGGGGTTAGGCAACACTATATCCTATAAGTATCTGGATATAACATCACATTAGGAACACTACACTCAGCTGCTTAGTATTTCACCAAGTATTGTCCAAACTGCAGCCAGACTGACACAACACTAACCCAAATTTGCTATAGGGAATTACACATGATGTATTGGCAAATATATCAGACACTACAGGGATGTCACAGCACTAAAAAACAGACACCAGTGTGAAAGTGCATACCCACAACCAATTCAACCACAGTCACAGTGATATACCAGTATAAAGACTGTGTGAACAAAATCATCTCAACATGGTTGCCACTCACACACTACCCCCACATATACTGGCCCCATTCACAGTGTACTATGATGCCTGACTGTGGTATGGGACATGTCTCAGTCTGCCCCTACAAACATATACAGTTGACAGACCACCAGAAACAGGAGCAGCATGCACAGGGATATAGAAAAGGAGCCATAAAATATACATCCATGCCCCTCCCTACACAGGCCAAATAACATTGACACAATACAGTGCTACACAATCCTTAAAGTCAGTCAACAATTTCTGGAAATACACAGACCTCTCAACTGTACAGAGTCCCACAGAATGTAAAAGGCTTTCCACTCATATATAAGGCCCTTCCACATAACATGTCTGGCAGTCTGATACATCACTGGGATAATGTCCGAAATGTAGGCACTAAATAATCATATACCATACCTATCAACCTCTTACTGCATGACATCTGGACAAAGCCTGACATAATTGTGGGACAGAGGCCCAAAAACCGGGGCATATTTGAAATATTGCTGTTATAAAATGAGAATGTTGCTGTTGTAACAGGCTTAGTTGTAACATATCTTTTCTGAGGGATATGAGGTCAGAAACACAACTATATGTCAGCAGTTACTGACTGCAATCCCCAGAGTATGCTATTGATTTTCCAAAGACAAAAAATGTCTGAGAAACACACCAAACACAGGAGTCCAAATTCTGGCCATCCTGTGGATAGCCCTACAGGTGAGAGTTATGTCCAACGCATAACACTGTCAGAGCTAAAATCACCCAGGAGCTCCATTTGTACACAAACCCGGTTAGACTGGCATTAATCCAAATGTATAAGAGCAATAAGTACATTCTGTCCCTATGTCTGGAACATTCTCCCCCATGCTGTTGGCCTGTCGCCACAGTCTTGGTTGTAAGAGGTATTTCCAAATACCCTCTGTGATGTTGTTATTCACACACCTCCATGAGGTTCTCCTCACTGGCAAGGAAAAGGGTCAATGCTCACATGACGTACTCAATGATAGGAGTGTGTTGCCATGCCATTGGCTATATGAATAACAACACAGCTGTCCTGCATGCAATCATCTAGTAGGGGTCAGCAAATGGTGCACAGGCCATCAGCTGCTCATGAGCATTACCTACAAAATGCAAGCTGCTGCCTATGTAAAACAGATGTACACCCCACATTCTTGAGAGAGAGAGAGAGAGAGAGAGAGAGAGAAACAGCAAAAAGCAAAATAAAAACCAAGCAAGACATAACCACCTACACTCAAATAAAACCAACAGGTATGTCAAACAAGTAAGCATATAATGGATTGCAGTAGGGGGTATGTAAGAATGGGAAACAGGAACTGTAACATATATGTCTAAACAAGACTTGCTGTACTGATATATTGCTGATCAGAACCTCTGGCCATAGCATCTGGATCTGTCTGCAGTGACATAGATCATTGGTCAGGTCCCTGAGCCACTTCAGGAAAGGATGGGTCACATATGACTACTACTACAGTGTGTGCTGAACAATACTGACTGTGACAATGCTTGGCCAGCTACTGGGATGTCGTACATATCCATATCTTACTTGTGAATATAACTATGATATACTTGGTTGCCTCAGAAATGCGAGAGGCCTATACATGGTATTTGCATAGTAAAGTACTGTTGAACATGTGTGTTGAACTGCATGTGATACACTGAGCACATACCATTAAACTGTCCAGTGTTATGCATACTGACCATATGTGTGCCTCATATTTCTAGTCATTTACTCATACAGTTGTGTTATGTCTGGCAAATCATTGGCAAATCTGTGAAGACTGAAGTTACAACATCTCCTTTTTCTTCTGGCTGCTCTTGTTAGGGGTCACCACAGTGGATCAGTTGTTGCTATTTCTGCCTGTCCCCTGCATCCTGCTCTGTCACACCCACCACCTGCATGTCCTCTCTCACCACATCCAGGAACCTTACCTGTGGCCTTCCTCTTTTCCCCTTACCTGGCAGCATCATCCTTAGCATAATTTTCCTAATATACTTAGCATCTCTCTTCAGCACATGTCCAAACTGATGTAATCTTGCCTCTCTGGCTTTGTCTCAAAACCATCCAACATGGGCTGCCCTGTCATATACACATTGCTAATCCTGTCCACCCTCATCACAACCAGTGTAGCTCATAATATCTGTAACTCTGCCACGTCCAATTGTGAGTCCTGCCTTTTTGTCAATTAGACTGTCCCCAACCCATATAACATTGCTGGTCTCACTACCCTGTTGTAGACCTTCCCTTTCACTGTTACTGACACACGTCTGTCACAAATCAGTACTGACACTCTTCTCCACCCTCTCTCTCCTGCCTGTACTCTCTCCTTCACCTGTCTTCCACAGTCGTCATTACTCTGAAATGTTGATCCCAATCATTCATACTCACCCCCCATTGCCAAATCTACTCCCTGCATCCTCAACATTCCACGTCCCTCCCTCTTATTCACACACAGTTATTCCATCTTAGTCCTGCTGACCTTCATTCCTCTCCTCTCTAGAGCATATCTCCACCTCTACAGGATCTCCTACATCTGTACCCTACTCTCAGTACAGATCATAATTTCATCAGCAAACATCATAGTCAACAGGGACTCCTGTACAATCTTGTCTATCAACCTGTCCATCACCATTGCAAATAAGAAAGGGCTCACAGCTGATTCCTGATGTCATCCCACCCCCACCTTAAATGCATCTGTCACTCCCACCACAAACCTCAGCACTGTCACACCACCCTTGTGCATATTTTGTACCAGTCTTACATATATCTCTGTCACGCATGACTTCCTTGTACAATACCAAAACTCCCCTCTAGACACCCTGTCATATGCTTTCCCTACATCCAGAAAGACACAAGGCAACCCCTGACCCTCTCTGTACTACTGTGTCAACACTCTCAGAGCAAACATTGCATCAGTAGTGCCCTTACCTGGCATGATAAAAAACGGCTGACCACTACTCATTAACACCCTGCTTAACCTAGCTTCCACTACTCTTTCCCATGACTTCATGCTGTGACGAATTAATGTTATCCCTCTGTAGTTACTACAGCTCTGCACATCAACCTTATTCTTAAAATGGTACACAAACACTTTATCACCATGCCACATGTAACCTCTCACTTTCCAATATATCATTAAACAATCTGGTGAAATACAACACTGCCATTTCCCCTAAACACTTCCATGCTACCACAGGTATGTCATGTGGACCAACAGGCTTTCCAGTATTCATCCTCTTCATAGCTATCCTTACTTCCTTCTTGTTAAGCTGTTGCACTTCCTAATTCACCATGCCCACATCACCCAACCCTCTATCTCTCATTCTCTTCATTCATCAGCCTCTCAAAGTACTCTGTCCATCTGCTCAACACACCCTCCTCACTTGTGAGTATGTTTCCCTCATTATCCTTTATCACCCTTATCTGTTGCACATCTTTCCTAGCTCAGTCTCTCTGTCTAGCCAACTGGTACAAATCCTGTCATCCCTCCTTAGTGTCCAACCTGTCATACAAGTCATCATATGCCTCATCCTTAGACTTTTCCACCTCTCTCTTTGCTATGCACCAAATCTCCTTATATTCCTGTCTACTTTCCTCATCTGTCCGACAATCCCACTCCTTCATCCCCAACCACTTTCACTGTATACTGTCCTGTACTTCCTCAGTCCATCACCAAGTGTCCTTGTACTCCTTCCTCCATCCACATGTTACACCAAGTACCTTTCTAGCTGTCTCCCTTACTAGCTCTGCTGTACTTACCCAAATTTTTGGTAAATCGTCACTGCCACCCAGTGCCTGTCTTAACTCTTCCCTAAACTCCACCTCACAATCACCCTTTCCCAGTTCCCACCATCTGATCATTGGTGCTGCCCTCACACTCCTCCTCTTCTTGATCATCAACATCATCTTACAGAACAACAGCCTCTGCTGTCTAACTACACTTTACCCTGTCACCACTTTACAGTCTCCAATCTCCTTCAAACTGGCTCTCCTACATTGGATATATTCCAACTGTGTGCATCTCCCTCCACTCTTGTATGTCACCTTATGCTCCTCTCTCTAGTTATAGTATGTATTCACCACAGCCATGCCCATCCTTTTGGAAAATCCACTACCATATCACAGTCTGGATTCCTTTGCTTAACACCATACATACCCATCCCTTCCTCATCTCCTCTGTTTCCTTCACCAACATGCCCAATGAAACCATCTGCAATCACCACTCTCTCATGGTTGGGTACAGTCATCACCATGTCATCCAACTGACTTCACATTTCTCTTTTTCATCCACCGCACAAACAACTTGCGTAGCATATGCACAAACAACATTCATCATTACACCATCCATTTCCAGATTCATAAACATCACTCTATCAGACACTCATATCATGCTTCAAAAACATCATTGGCTTACTGTTCTGTCAGGATAACCCCTAACCCCTTTCCACTCCCATCCACACCCTGATAGCACAATTGTGACCTTGCTCCGATACACCTAGCCGTACCCCCCTTCCATATGGTGTCTTGCACACACAATATAGCCACCTTTCTCTGGCTATACTATCAGCAAGCTCTGTCCCTAAACTAGTCATACTGCCAACATTAAATGTTCTTCTCCTCACTACCACACTCCTAGCCTTTCTCCTCTCTTCCTGCCATTTGAGTATTGGACATCCTCCAGGTTATGTCTGTCAATACAAAGGCTACTGTGCTATTGAATGACTCAACTGTATTACAGCAATATTAAAACGGTATCATTAACTTTGTCCCATTGTGCCCCATGTACGTGTGGCATCCTACAGATGTCCTCCTCTAACAGGTTGAGAGGGATGACTGGGCAGCAAGAGTGTGAATACAGTGTGCCATACTGACATAGAACATAAATGTATATCAGGTATTACCTGTGCACATGTCAGTATGAGTAGGTGTATCTGGCCACCTCATAACAACAGACATGGGATGCAAAATGCCAGTTAAATAAGATGTGCATGTTGTACACGTGTGTAATCTTAGATTCTCTGCATCCAAAAGAGTGACATTTCTACAGCTACTGATTGTTGCATTGCCCTGACACAGTGATGGGTACTACAATAAGCATGATTATCTGTTTGAAATTGGAGAGGTGTCTAGCTGTGGTATGACTGTGTGTCCATGCCTACTTCAAACAGCTATATGAACACCATCATAGCTTTATTGACTCAGCAATAACTTACTCGTAAAACCTGCCTCCACCAAAGTAGAGTATTCCCCTTTGCTGGACAGCAGCAATACACAAACCACAGACTTGGTCCCTATATTGGGTGTACAGGGCAAATTAGGAGCTGGCACCAACTTGTCATCAAGTCAGCCTTTGTCTGATCAAGCATATAAGGTCACGGGTGGAGTATGCAAGGCTAACTATGAGTATAAATTGGATACATCCATCAAAGCCAATCACAAGGCCATCTTCACATATGTCTGCAATCTCAGAGGCAACAAACCAACCCACCCTGTAATGGTGGTCAATCAGACCACATACACAACATAGCCATAGCCAACCTGCTGCAGATAGGTTCAGGGCAAACATCACCCCTGGCTCAGCATCACTATAGGTGGATATGCATATTACCCGTACCCATCCCCTCATCACCAGTGAGCAGGTACATATTGCCTACTGAAAGGCAACAAACATAAGTATCCATGAGACCTGATAACATCCCTGTCCCCATCCTACATGAACTCAGGCATGTCCTCCCAGCTCCATTACATCCTGTAGTCACACCAAGCCTTGACACCATCCACATCCCATCCACACTGAAGATGGCCAATGTCATCCCTCTACACAGACATGAATGAGGAGTAGAGGATTATGAAATTAACTAGCCCTCATTGTGGGGAATATGACTCATCAGGACCAGCAGTGCAATGCAAGTAGATGCATTGCTGATAGATTACAGGGGTATGTTGTAGTTGTGAGTGGTGGCTACTGGTATTCAATGTAGCTGTGCAGGTTCTGTACATACTGTTGCCAAATGCGTGAGGTCCTGTGATGTGTTTCCCATTTTATGTCTTCCAGGTGCAATGTTGCATTAGCAATGGTCTACTTTCTCAGTGGCTGAGACAAATATAATCATAGAAGCCATACTACAGAACCATGCCATAGTGTTTGGCTGAAGCCAGCAACATCTGTGGGAGAGGACCAGCCTGTGGGTGACCTAATCCACAGGGTAAATGATGTTGCCTGCATTCACATACATACGAGCAGGTCCGGCATCGTGCAAATGACCTCATATGCCATGCCTGGCAAAGGCCTGCTGCAGTGGCCAGGGACGACACAGCCACAAGTGGGGGTACAGCTATGCAGCCCCTACTGCCACCCACTGAGAAGCTCCTTGGCAACCTTGGGGCACCCATCCCAGTACAACATCAGGGTACAGACCCCCCACATGCTGGAGGTGGGTGGAACCCAGACAATGGAAGAGGAGTGTGCAGGTAAGGCCCCAGTGGAGATTACTAGACTAGTGTAGTAGACGTACTTGTATTTGTAGAGTATCTACTTGCATGTGTCAGGTCAGATTGCAGTTGTGGATGGGGTTTTCTAATGCTCAAAAATGCAGATCTATGGTGAAGGACAGCAAATTGTGTAGTATTGGGAGTTGTACTGTAAATGTGCAGACATGCTGCATCCATCTTCTACCAATGCCACATGTGAGTCTGCTGATAATACTTCTCTCCCACAACCACCCAGGTCCATCCAGTCTGCATGTGGGACGGCAGCCTGAAGCTGGTGAGTATGAAATTTGTCTGTTGTGGTTTGCCAATACCCCAGGCATGTAAAGGTCATGCAATGTACCATGCACAAAACTGTCACTCATAGCCATATTGCTTTATGTGCATGTTCACTTGTGGTTGGGTTAACTACATTGCATCACAGTGGTCACCAAAGGGGCCTATCTGAAGAAAATATAACATCCCTGTAGCATACCTCACAACCTGTCAGTGCAAGACTTCTGGACAGAGACCAACAAAATGGGTGGACAAACAGCCTAAGGTAAGGACATGTGTGAAACATTACACTCATACAGTGGATATCAACAGTGTACACACCCCTGTTAAGATGCCATGTATTTATGATAGGTATACAAATTGAGACCACAATATGTCAGTCCACATCTTTTCCAACCTGTAATGTGACCTATGACACAAACAATTCAGTTGTAAAACCAATTGATCTGTTGGGCACCAAATATGGAGTATACAAACCTTACAATAAGCTGGATGCATGTGTGTGCACACCATTCAAATAATATTTTATTGCCACAGCTTGTGATTTACTGACAGCATTCCGTCTGCTTGGGTACCACCTGCCATCAAGTAAAGGCATTATAATAACACCAAATAACAGTCTGCTGTCCAAGTAGGATATTCATAACATTTGTTCAATTGCCTGTTGCCTTTGTAAGCTGGCTTGCAGACAGCTTACAAAGCAGCAAAGTGATCTCATATTTAGGGTACAACAACATTACCACAGCATTGCATACACCATGGAACACAGTGGAGAAACTTGTCAAAAGGTGGAATGAATATAGGACAACAGTGCTTATGAAAAAAACCTGACGTCGCTCCAAAAATTATGACAAGACATGTCAAAACCTGGTCAGGGAGGCTACCAGTAGACATACAGCAACACTGAGGGAGTTTCAGGAATCTCTTGCAAGTACTGGTGTTGTGTACTACATGTGAGAACACTCTCCCATATTCTGCATACGTCTGGCCTATGGGGTATGGTCAGAAGATGGAAGCATTTCCCCACACCAAAAAACATCCAGAGGTGGATACAATTTGCAATACAGCACATCAGGTCTCCCATAGGCATGTGTGAAAATGTGTTATGGTGTAAGGAGACTATGGATTGACCTCACAGCCACAATACCAAAAGGTATGTGTGGTGCACAAGCAACACCCCTCTTAACCTGAACACCAACATCCCCATGGTAAATCACTCTGGTGGCAGTGACTTGCTGTGGGGATGCTGTTCCAAAGCCATAACTGGGCCTGTAGTCATGGTGGTGTTAATTCTGAACAGTTCCAAATAACACCCTCATCTGGCCCAAATCCATCAGGCATCAGCAAGAATGCTGAGGATGGGGAGGGGTGTCAGCCTTCAACATGACAAAGATGCAAAGCATACACCAAAGGCTACCTAAGAAAGGCTCCATCTGAACACACTCATGGTTATGGATTGGCCCAGCCAGAGCCTAGACCGACACCAAATGGACAAACCCCAGTGTGGCCTGATGAGGGCTGTGCACACGAGCTGCCCTTGCAATCTGACAGAGTTGGGTGAACTTTGCATGGAAGAGTGCCAAATAATGCCAAGTCAAGATGTGCCATGCTGATAGACACCTTCGCAAGAAGAGTGAATGCTGTGTCACTTACAAGGTGCTTCGACAAAGTATCATTTTAAGGGTGTGCACACTTATGCAAACACCATATTGTACATATTGCAGTCATTATATTTTACACGTAACACATTTGTTTGTTTATCGATTAGATTGCACAGGTCATATGTCACACGAAAGGTGGGTAACATATTTGAATGCATTATTGCAGTGCCATCTCATATATTACAAGAACATGGCATGTTAACAAGGTTGTGTGCACTTATCATATCCACTGTAAGCTTAGAAGGTTGGTGGTGTAACAGGAATTGTGTGACCATACATTTACTGCTGGTTTGGAGGTCTGACACTCAAATGTATGTCATTAATCAGTGATGTCACTCCTCAGATCATCCAAGTTATGTATCATAGAAATGCAGGGTTATGAGAAACAGAGCAAATATATGAGACAGATAGCTACACATCCTGTGGGGATCTGTACAGTTGTGAGGTTTGTTCTGTAGTACTTACCACTTTGGTATACAGGTGAACAGTAATGATGTGTGCATGGGTGCAGTATGTGCTGGGGAAGGGCCATCACCTGCTAACACTTATTATGTATCCCAGAGCTCTATATTGTTAGTTACATGTAGTAAAACTGGCTGCAATGCAAGGGCCGAACATCATGCATGTCAGCATTTGGGTAATGTGTGGTCTGTGTAACAGATTTGTGCCAACTCACCTGTAAGTGTGTGTGTGTGTGTGTGTGTGTGTGTGTGTGTGTGTGTGTGTGTGTGTGTGTGTGTGTGTGTGTGTGTGTGTGTACCAGCCAACCTCGGATTGCAGGTATTAATGTACATACGTTGCCTTGCCCTCACAGGTGGCGATGGGGTTTGGGTTTCCTCCTGCTTGGAAACTGATATCATCATCTCTGCAGACTCTGACAATGACGATAGGAATAGTGAGGTACAGGTAGGGTTGTTAGGGGCTGAATCTGTGGCATTGGTTGGCATCCCACTCTTGTCCACATAATCCACACACACAGTGGCAATGCCCACACATACCCCGCCACCAGTGGCCACAGATGATGGACAGTTGGCAGGTGGTAGCACTGAACAGGCTAGTGTGGTAACTTTGGCAGGTCTGAGTGTAACCACTGGCCATATCCAGAGTGCAGGTGAGGTCCCACACAGGTTGATGGACAGGAGTGCTTACAGGAGGACCGCTGCTCATCAATCCACTGTTGCAAGTGCCATAGCATTTTCCAAACACATGTTTTGGGCTGTCATGGATGCACAGGCATGTAGTGAATGCCAAACCAGACAAATACTCAGGGTGGTGGCTGCAACTCTTCCTGATTTATGTGTCGACATACATGACCTTGTTGAGGTAACAGGTCAAAATACTGAGGTCATGAATAGACGGTGAGGTGAGACCTTGGCAATCCTCGACCGTGGCATGTCTGTGCTACATCATGTGGTGGGAGATGGTCATCAGCCATGTTGAAGTAGGTCAGCAGCAACAACAGCTGGGAGTCTATGGGGCCATGCACCTTCACTCTCCCATAGTGGTAGTGACACCAGCACTATTGAAGGGGGGTTGCTGTCCACACCAGAGCAGGCCATGGGCACGTGTTCCTGTCCGATCCTGTCAGGGACACAGATCCAGCAGACAGCAGTCACCATCAGGAAGCAGTACTGCATCTTGTCTTGAGCCTGGTGGTGCCAGTGATGCCCCTGGCAGGACCAGTTCCCATGTTCGTGGCTGGAGATGGTGAACTTGGCACCCTGCCATGAAGGGTCCACAGCTGTCCAATGTACCCTGGTGTAAGGCAGCCACATGGCATGACTGTGTGCATACATACACACACACACATCTGTATCAAAGGCAGATCACCTCTAGACACACACAGCACCTCTGCACAGCCATCTATAGGATACTCATCCAAACACACACACATGATGTCAATCGTATGGTCTACCTTAGGCCTCTGGCAAACCCATACCACACCCTGTGCATATGATGATACCTGTGCCACATCTCTGTCATCCATAACATCGATGCAGGGACATGCTAATTTGGGTCTGATGCACAGGGTGAATATAGTACAGTGTAGCTATGTAATACTATGTATGGTGCTGTCTGCTTGCATTTGTTATGGGTACACATACAGGTGTTGTACCATATTCACCAGGATGCATTATTGCTGTTAGTACCACTGATTGAATGTAGTCTGACATGCTGTATCCTGTTTGCATTCCAGGTGTCTGTGTGTCTGCAGGCTGTGGTCTTGCAGACATTCCCAAGAGGGATTATGGCAGAGTGGGAAAACACTGACCATGTCAAAGGCAAGGTACAACTTTATATGTACATGTACCAGGTGTGTATGCATGCAACAGTGTTTGAGGGACACTGTTGTCAGACAGTGTGACAATGCATACATACCCCTTGTCACAGACAGGTAGCCTTCAGACATGTCAGCTCAGTGTTGTGTAGTACCACAGGCTCATACATACAGAACAGGTTACTGCAGTACTACCAGCAGTTCCCTCACAAGCGTATCCATTACATTAACTTCAACAAATTCACCTGTCAGCACCTGGTGGCCCTGCCATTTCTTTCCCATACACTCAACCCTGATGCAGTTGATGAGGGCATGCATGCCACTGTGTATGACAGGTTTGTGGTATGTATTCCTGAGTTCACCAGTTGGAACAGGGAGACCAAATGTTATATCCTTTGCATACACACAGTAAGGACTGACACAGGGGATGTGCACACAATAACATAAACACAGTTGGCAATAGACAAATTCGTAAACCTACATCTCCAGCTTGATGTACTGTACTACTACATACACATGACATGCCTCACATAGATTATATACATGGGACATAACACACCACCTCATAGAACATGTAATGTTCTGAATGTCTTCATGGATGGTGAGATAACCCACCAGAAATAGGATGTGAAGTCATGTATTGCTCCTATAAGCCTGGACAAGTGATAGTGTAGCAGATGTCATAGCAGCATGATGTTTCAGTCAGGTATGACACCTGATGCTGGTATGTGTGTCACTGCACTCACTTTGGCTGATTTGGCAGCAATATCACATGCATGGGCATTGGTAAGGGACACAGACCACATATAGTTTGCAAACATCTGGATATTCCATAGACATCAGTACAGAGGACTGGTATGGCGTGCACAATAGTTTAACATTCTGCATGTGAGGCAGATGCCTTTACCACGCTGTATAAAGTAATGCCATCTGAAGGTGGTAAACAGGCATGGATGGTACACAAATGAAAATGGTATTGGCCAAACAGGACATGATCTTCACCCAAAGACACACACACACACAGTTGCCAGTATTGAGGTTATAACCCTTACCTATCTAGCTATTTCAACTATAGTGTTATGTAGTTATCAGATGCGCCACTGAGCTTAAATAACATCACCTAGTCCCAAGGTATTTCTGAAGTGAATGACATCAGCAGGCCTAGTAAAGTAGGGTAATGGGAAGTTTGTAGAGGGGTACACAAGTCAAAATGGTATAACACACATGGTATATGATTCTCGCACAAACACTTGTCAGTAGGGAGATTAAAACCCCTATCTATCTAGTTATTTCTATTATAGTGTCACACAATTATCAGATGTTCCACTGAGCTTACATAATTTCACCTATTCCCAAGGTACATCTAAGGTGAATGACATCAGCAGGCCTAGTAAAGTAGGGTGATGGGAATTACATCAGCAGGACTGATAAAGTATGCTAGTGGGTGGGAAACTTATCAAAATACTTCTTCTTACAAGCATACACACTTTCACACCCACCTGCCACATCTGAGAGTAAAACCCGAGTATCTAGTTATTTGTACTATAGTGTTATGCAGGTATAGCACGAACTACAGAGCTTACTGGACTGACAACTGGTCCAAGGTGCTAATAAGGGGAATGACATCAGCAGAAGTGATAAAGTAGGGCAGTGGGTGGGAGACTTATCAACATACTTCTTCTTACAAACATACACACACACTCATTTGCCAGATCTGAGAATAGCCCCTGTCTAGCTAGTGATTTGTACTATTGTGTTACTCAGTTATCACACATGCTACGGAGCTTACTGGACTGACAACTGACCAACAGTGCTGATAAGGGGAATGACATCAGCAGGAGTGATAAAGTTGGGCACTGGAAAGTGTTGTGGGTGGGAATGGCCTAAAACTGTTTCACCTACAAACAAACACACACACACTCACTCTTACATACACAACTGTGACACACACACATAAACACACACACACACACACACACACACACACACACACACACACACACACACACACACAAACACACCCTCACTCTCACATATACAACTGTCACACACACAGTGTCCATTACATTACTTGGACAGAAGGAAGTTTCTTTGCTCACCAGTGGGAGTGGGGAGCCTTGAGCAGCCTACCTGTCCCTGTAGGAAGTGACCTCAGCACAAGAAGCTGTATTAATTGGTTGTCTTGGATCATTTCTAGCTCTTTTTTAGTTCACTGTTTAAAATCCACGTTTGCACGGCTTTGGGTGGTTGTGCACATAGCACAGCGCCGGTTAAACTTTTTCTGGCACCGCCAAGTCTGCTCTTCAAATTTTCCCTTAAGGAAGCTCTACTCTTAGTATAACCAGACTACTCACAATATTATAAGCCTAGCACTTGTTCTCAATACTTCTCTACTAAGTAAGCACTCTCATACTAAGTAAAGCACTACATCTACTTACCACCCCTGTGAATATCCACTTCCCTTAAAGGTACAGTACTCCTTTATACTGTTCTAGCATGTCGAGTGGTAGATTACTGGCGCCGTCTCCAATTCAGCTGGTTAATCTGGGTATCTTGAGACAATGCTACAATTGTCTCATGTACACAGACAACCATCTCCTCCTCCCAACAAACACAAATACATGTGAGAGATGCAACTATATAGCCAAACTGGAGGCTGAACTCTCTCAACTCAGGGCTGGCATGACCAGACAGGAGGAGATGGAAACCACACACAAAACAATCCCAGTCCCACATATACCTACCACAACTGCCAACCAAACACATAAAAACACAAATACACACTTGGAGGCTCTAATAAAAACTTACCAAAACAACAGAAGCTCCCAAAGCAGACAACCAAAAATCCACCACCTGAAAACAAAACACATGCAACACATACTTCAATAAATCAGTGTGTCAACCAATCACAGCCCTTAAGGCCAAACACCTTGCCTGATACACTAGTAATAGGTGACTCTATAGTCAGAAACACTGATGTCCCGCTGACCAGGCTGAACAAGGAGAAGGTGACTGTGAGCTGTCTATCGGGAGCTAAGATCCGCCACATAACACACGCACTCAAGTCACTCCAAAGCAAGTACAAATATGACTCCGTCATTGTCCATGCTGGTGTGAATGACCTGAGACGTACCTACCTGGACTACATGAAAAGAGACATAGAGGAGCTCTCCGATTAGGTAGCCCAGGCTGGTATGACCCTGACCCTGAGCAGCATCCTGCCCTCACCAAGAATGATACCACAATACAAAGACAAGATGACCAGCTTTAACAAATGGCGCAAGTACTGGTGTCATTCTAAGGGGATCCAATATCTGTCTGCCTGGGATGACATGTTGGACAAGCCATGCTGCTTCAAGGGATGGCTTACACCTGTCACTACTGGGCTTCCGGATATTGGCTAAGGCTCTTGCCATCCCCATAGTGCCTTTTTTAGGCAAGGCTCAAAAGACAAACCCACCTCCTTAGAAAACAAAAATGGAAAAAAACTAAGTGTAATGCTGCTCAATGCCAGAAGTCTAAATCTCAAGATGCAGGCACTTGATGCGCTCCTCAGCATGGAGAACATCGACGTCTGTGCAGTAACTGAAACCTGGTTCAAGGCTCCGGAGAGCACCCCAGTGCTACCAGGCTATACCTCGTATCATGCTTTTCGGCCCCAAAACCCAGGCCGGACCATAAAGGGAGGGGGAGTCTCCATATTCATCAAGGACACCCACACCTCCAGGTTAGTAGCAACACATGAAGCATCAGAGACCATACAGGTGCAACTAACCATAGGCAAAACTGCTATACAACTGGTAGCATGTTACAGACCACCCTCCCAATCTCAAGAACCCCACTCAGCCTTCCTGAAGACATTGAAGGATATGAATGTATCACAAAATACCATCATACTAGGAGACTCTACCCAAACATAGACTGGGTACATTATTCTAGCCCTAATACCCTAGCCCAAAGGTTCCTGGAATTCATAAATTGAAATGCACTGAAACAACTAGTCACCTCTCCTACTAGGGGAGATAATATACTAGACCTGATCATCACAAACATGGGGACAAAATGCTCCACACAGGAAGTATACCCCTCACTAGTGAGATCTGACCACTAACTAATCACCCTGGATATACATATCCCACCTCCACCCCCAGCACAAAAGAACGCAGTGAAAAACTTCTCAAAAGCAGACTTCACTCTTCTTAAGACTGAGATGGTATCCTTTAAGCCCACTGTGCCAGTGGATACCACATCCCACAATGCCGAATCCTTCACAAATGCTTTTTATGGACATCTCCAAGAATGCATGGATCATGCAATCCCAAACAAATCCAAGTCCCTCTCCACCAAAGGTAAGCATCCTGTCTGGTGGACCTCAGCCATAAACAAATTGTATAACAAAAGAAGGAAGCTACTGCACATCAGAGCAAAATCCCATGAAGGGAAGACATATCTGATCAACATTAGCAGAAAACTATGTTCTCTCATAAAAACATCCAAGGCCAACTTTGAGAGAAATATCGCTAAGGACACTAAAGATAACCACAAAGCCTTCTTCAGCTATGTTAGAAACCTGGGTGGAAACCCTCAGATATGCTCAGAGTTGGTTCACAACAACAAAAAATACACTGAACCCACAGATATTGCCAACATTCTGGCTAACAGGTTCAGTGCAAATTTCTCCCCTCCTTCACCCCCAAAAGAGGAAATACTTATCCCAGCTGAATGTAATCTCCCTGTCATCTCAGATGTCCAAGTGAGAACCGCCCTAAACAAAGCAAAAAACACAGCATCAATGGGACCTGATGGTATCCCGGGGTGTGTGTTACATGAACTCCAAGAGGAGCTAAACCCACACATAAAAATGCTATTTAACCTTAGCCTTACTTCGGGATATGTACCTGAACACTGGCGTACAGCAACAGTGGTCTCACTCCACAAGGGGGGTGGCTCTACAGACCCTAGAAACTACTGCCCCATAAGCTTAACCAGCCTGGTCTGCAAAGCTATGGAAAGAATCATTATGGAACTCATAAACAGGGGCATAGGGGACCTACAGACACTTGACCCCACCCAGTTCGGCTTTGTAAAGGGCAGATCCTGCCTTTTAAACCTGGTTGACTTTTTCGAAACAGTCACTAGAGCCATTGATGAGGGCAAAGCAGTCCATACAGCATACCTGGACTTGTATAAGGCCTTCGACACAATACCCCACTCAGGCATCATAGATAAGCTCAACAGCTTAAAGGTAAACCCTTATGTCACTAGATGGGTTGGAAACTGGCTAAAGGACAGAACCCATAAAGTTAAAATCGCTGGAGCAATGTCAGACTCAAAGCCATTCACAATTGGTGTCCCACAGGGATCTGTCCTGGGACCCCTCTAGTTCGGCATTTATTTCTCAGATGTTAAAGCAAACATAGGAGGGCTGTGGCTGACAAAGTTTGCAGATGACTGCAAACTAGGCGCCATAGTCGATACACCAGCAGACACACACATCCTACAAAAAGGCCTCACAGAAACGGACAACTGGTGCCGGAGTCACGGCCTTAAACTAAATGCCAAAAAATGTATAGTCATCCCATTTGGGAAAAACAAAGTACCCACAAATTATCACATAGACAGCAACCCACTGAGTACAGAAAAAGTAATCAGAGACCTAGGGACCCAAGTCAACAGCGACCTCTCATTTGACACCCACGTTGCCAAAGTGGTTAGAAAAACATTCTACCTTGCACACCTCATCATGAAGGGATTCACATCCAGATCCAAGGATGTCATTGTACCCCTATATTCCTCCCTCATCAGACCCATGATTGAGTACAATGCCCCATTTGGTATGTACCTCACCCGGCATTTGCAACAGCTGGAGAGACCACAAAAGTACCTCACCAAGAGGATCAAGGGTCTCCAACATATGTCTTATTCTGCCAGACTAAAGAAACTTCAGCCCTATTCAGTAGCATACCGCCTGCTCAGAGGTCATCTCTGCCTGATGTACAAGGCCATGTCCAATCAGGATCTGATGGACATGCTCCACCTCAAAAAATCCAAATCCATCAGGACCACGAGAGCTAAAGACTTAAACCTCGGCACAAGTATGAATAGGACATGCTGGAGGGATAGATTCATAACCCAGAGGCTTCCCATGCTTTCGAACAGGATCCCAGTTCATATTAGGCAGAGCCCCTCACTGACTCTTTTCAAGATAAATCTTGATGAGTGGATGGGAGATCATAAGTTTACCCCAGGGGTCACATCTGTGTCACTACTAGACAGGGGCACAGTAAACTAATTCTATTATATAAGGGGACCTTCACTGTGTCACTACTAGACAGAGACACAGTATTCTAAATTTATTCTGTACATTTTTTGTACCATTTCATGGGGTGACAAAAGCCACATCACTATGGCTAGGCTTACAAATGCCCCAGGGCAGATAGCCTAGTACTATACTATGAAACTATGAAACTATGAAACATAAAAACACACACACACACACACACACACACACACACACACACACACACACACACACACACACACACACACACACACACACACACACACACACACACACACAAACACACACAGTTGCCAGTATTGAGATAAAACCCCCTACCTATCTAGTTATTTCTACTATGGTGTTACACAGTTATCGCACATGCTACAGAGCTTACTTAAAGGAGTGATTGATGTCCAATGGCACTTGTAAGGTGAATGAAAGCAGCAGATCTTGTGAAATAGGGCAATGTGAAGTGTACTCAGTTTGAAGAGTCTCCTAATACTTGAACCTATGGAGACACACACACACACACACACACACACACACACACACACACACACACACACACACACACACACACACACACACACACACGTGTGATATTATAAACTCAACCTCAGCACTGTTACACAATGGGGCTCATCTTTTATGCTGGCATGTGTGATTGTTTACAACTGGTATGCTACTGTCCACAGCAGGACATCACTGTATGCCATTCAGGGTATATGTGTGTGTGACTCACTCTGTCTGTATCCCCCTGTGTCTCTCTCTGCATCACTGTCTGTCTCTCAGTTCCCCACATCTATGTGTGTGTATATGCTTGACATATGTTATCTGTTGCCCATATATATATGTGTGTGGGCATCTCATGCAACAGATACAGATATATCTCAGCTAGCTGATGGTAATCCTGTCTAATATGTGTGTGAGGGGACAGTTGAGGTGTATATGCTTGTCTATATGCACGGACATATATACACAATACAGTCATATATTTTGATGTGGATTCCAACATGTCCTGTGATTCCCTAAGTGTAGGAGCATGCCCAGTGTGACCTTCTATAGTTAGGGTGGTACTCCATTCCAGAGATAGGTGTACTCCAGTCCAGTGTTTTGTGTGCTACAGCCATACCTCTCAGCTGTACACAGGGCTTTTCTCAGTGTACTTGTTTTGTTTATCAGACATTTTCTGACATATCTGTAGTCTGAAACTGCAATGTATTGTGTCATTACCTAGTGCCAGACATCCTCAGATCATCACAGTGCTTTACCAGAGGAATAGTAGTTGTATGATGCATAGAACAATATTATAAGGGCAGCTATGAAAATTGTTTGCCCAACAAGGCCATTTCTGAGGTGCGGCTACAGCCAGTGTAGCAATGACACACAGCTGTGTGAACAGTCCCGCAACCTGGTGATATGCTGGCTGGGGATCTCCTGCTTGTGTGGTATCTTTATAACCTGAGATGTCATATGCTTGTGTGTACATACCTCTGATCTGTACAATTTTTGGCAGGTTGTCCAGGTGTTTGGTTAGAGGTTTCATCCATTCTACCTAAACTTCTGTTTTTATGGCAAATTAGTTACATATAATTAAAGTGTGATGTTACAAAATAATACAGACATTACTGTTTCCGAATAATCTTCAGGCAATTCCCACTACTGCAAAACCCTCATCCCACCAACTTTCTCAGTATTTAAGGGCGATATTTAAACACATGCCTATCATTGTGCCCTTGTACCACTTTTCTTTCTGACGTTGTCCAGACATCTTGCTGTCAGAGGCTGGGAGTTATGGGTGTGTACAGAGTGCATTAAACTGTGCAGGCATGTCCATTATTTGTAAAAGCAAACATAAGAAAAAGGATTGTTGAGAATGACCAATGGCAACAGTACCACACAGCAATTATATTCACAGAAACCTTATTAAATTTGCTACACATCCTTCATGATGTCAGTAATATGTTTAGCATATTCCACATACGACTGTTACTTCCAGGTATGTCAGTGGCAAAGCAGTGGGTGTCACTGACATGCTTAACAATTGGCACTGCAGGTATCTACACATGGCCCTGTCAAAGGCAGCACTGTACGTAGGGCAGTACAAGATGACTACCAGGAGAACATGCTGGCCAGATCCAGACAGTATTAACAACACATGCACATAGTTCATTGACCCCTGCATATTGTGGACAGGCAATATGTTTTCAAATGTATTGGTAAAGCCCTGCTAATGTGTGCTATACTGCTATTTCCATGCAAACATATATGTTACTGTATTTGTGTGCTTGTATGGGGGGGGCACACATGTCCACTGTACACATTTGCACATTTGGTTCCATTTACCATACTATTGTGCCCTGTCTTGGGGATTGGAGGCATATCGATAAAGAGCCAAGGTTAGATTGTACTGGCATACATTTGAGTTTCAGACTTCTTACCCTTCAAAGCCTTACTGCAACTGCGGGTCCTGCTGTGCAATCACTGTGTGAGTCTGTAGGGGATTAGTTCAACATTGCCACCATTTGTGTGCCTTTACCAGACATTTCTCTGTGGTTTTCTACAGCTCACTTGCAGTGTGGGTGTGAGGGGTTGTTATGGGACCCTCACACTGATATCCATGCCTGTGATCTATGACCTCCCACTTAGTTGTCCCCACACCTATACTGCAGTGGGATTTGCCACCTTGTGCACTACTGCATAGTGTGTGGAGGCCGGTTTTGGCCAGAAATTTCCTGGTGGCCAACATAGCTGTCAGTTGTGTGCTGCTATCCCAGTAGGCCACCCCATTCCCTTGCAAGCATACAGCATTACCATAGATATGCTAGCAGAACATATTACATTCATTAATTGTTAAGAAGGCTGACTTACCTTGTGCTTACAACAGTTATGAAGACAGTGCTTGCGGGCTGCTTATGTTGGATGCACACAGTACACTGCCTATACATGGTAAGCTACAGGTAGTGTGATGTGTGTGTCATCCATTTTACTGTGTGTGCATGAGTCAGAGAGAGAGGTGTCAATCCCTGGGGTCCCTACAGTGTCAGTGTGTGTGCTATGAGTTGCCTCTTTGCTAAGGCCTGTGCATACTGGGCATGCCTCCATCTGCCTATGGGAGCAGGCTCAGGGCCCTCCTCCTGTGAGTCCCTCTGTGCCTGTGGGGACCTTGGCAATGGAGGTGGGCTGTGTGGCCCTTCCACATGCTGTTCCTGCTGCAGCTGTTTCTGCGAGATCATATTGTGCAGCATGACACATACTATGAACATGTGTGCACATGTGGCTGGAGAGTACTGCAAGGCTCCACCAGATATGTCAAGGTAGTGGAACCATGACTTGACCATCCCAAACACATGCTGTATAATGATCCTGGTTTGTGTGTGTGCCTCATTATGCATTCTTATGTGCATGTGTGTGCATTTCTGATGGGTGTCATCATCCACGGCTCCAGTGCATAGCTAGCATCCTCCAGCAGATGGCCATATGGGGATGCCCCCATTGGCAAATGCCTGGTACAGCTGTGATGATTCCCAGATGTGGGAGTCGTGATAGCTTCCAGGGCTGCCAGCACACACATTCATAATAATGCCCTGAACATTGCACACAACCTGGCAGTTGATGGAGGGGAATCCCTTGTAGTTTATGTAGATGCTACCCTGTTCACCGGGTGATGCTTTGATGTGGATGTGCATGCAGTCTATGGCTCCCAGTACCTCCGAGTATTCTGCTACATGGTGGAAGAGATGCATATTGCTGGTCCTCTCCTCATGGGCATTGGGGAAGTAAATGTGCTCACCGGCATGTGGTAGCATGGCATCCAGGAACTGGTGGAGTACCCTGGATGCAGATGCCTGTGAGACTTCTATCATGTCCCCAGTAGGTCTTTGGAAAGTACCTATAGCTAGAATTCTTAAGGCTACACATATCTTGGTATCCACTGGGATGGGTTCCCCTCTGTTGGTTCTAGCTCTGCTTTGAGGCCGGCACAGCTCGGTGAGTTGCTGAAGTATGTATCTGTCCACCCTGTAGTACTCTGCTATCTCCAGATCATGTAGTTCCTGGTAGGTTACCCTGAGTCTGAACATTGATCTCCTCCTCCTGGGTCTGTGACAGTTGTCAGCATTATCCTCCACTCTGCCCTCAGCCTCTACCACATACTGATGGATCAAAGCAATGACAGCCTCTAACATTTTTCCAGTTAAAACTCCCCCTCATGTATACACCAATGGTGCAGAGTTTGTGGGAAAAAACAGACTTTAAGGTGTTTCCATACTTTATACTGTTGTGGTGCAGATGCTGCCTGTATGATTGCCTGACTATGATACATTCCAGTTGCCACATATATTGCTCATGACTTAGATTTGGCCATTGTGAGTGTTAGAGGCACTAGTGGTAATTTGTGCATGATTGTCTTTATTCTGCTGTTGCCCTTTTTAATTATTCTTTACTTACATCTCCTCCCACTTTCAGCTATGCAGCCACCTGCCAGCTGTATTATTATGTGCTTTGCCTGGCCGATTGTGAGTTGCAAGAGTCCTATATTAGTGATTTCTACTTCATTTCTCTTTTATTGTGCTGTTGTTCTTTATAATTTGTTTTTACATCTCCCATTTTCAGCTGTGCAGCCACCTGCCGGCTGTATTATTGAGTGCTTTCAATGGCCCATTGTGTGTTGCAGTATCCCATATTGCTGTTTGTACTGCATTTCCCTTGTTCTGCTATTTCCTTTTTCTTTTCCTATATCCTTCCTATTTAAGCCCCGGAGCACTGCCCAGACCCGTTTAGCTAGTGTAAACAGCAAGAAATGGCACTCCCCTGGTGCAAACATGCTCCTCAGTTCATGGAATAAGTGTATAGAGCCTCAGACACACCCTCTCACTTAGATATGGTTAGCTAATCACAAACCCAGCCAACGGAGCTCCATTGTGCTTACAGCAAGCATGACATACCCCTTGTTCATGTTAGTTGGTCCTCCTGTCTACACAATGGTGTTAGAGTATGTACACGGTTAGGTGCAGTGTGACACTTAGAAGAATTTTGTGATTCATTATAAGTCCCCTCATTAACATACCCCACTGCCTTACTCCATAGTTACTGCACTACACAAGAGCCTTCCCCCTTAGCAACCACTGTTCTCTGCCATTGTTTAGATTCTGCTTGCCATTGACTATAGTGACAAAATGCAACTTTCCCCTAAAATGCAACTTTCACTTTATTTCTTTATTTTCCCAACGATCCCATTTGTGCAGTGCTTGCATATGATTAAATGGCTAAGATCGGCCGAGAAATAATAAACTTTATTTTTTCAACAAGAAACAGTTTAACATGCCAATGGCCATATATCTGGCCATTGGCATTCTTACAGGTTAGGGTCCATGCTTTTATTGGAGCTGTCATGGTTCCGTTTTCAATTTTGCAGAAATATATTTGGCTAGTAGCTGAATACATTTCTGCAGCTTACACTGTTCCTGCATGGCTACCTACCTGCTTCCTGGATCACTATTTTACCTCATTTGCATGGTTTTCATCAGCAAATGAGGTAATTAGCATCCCACATGGGTTTCTGTGTAGGAACAATGTTGGCTCACTCATGCATGTCAATACGGAGCATTCCTAGTTCGCTTGGTGGCCATATTCCATGCAGAAGTGGCCACAGTGCTCTTGCACAGACATTTTATCTTTGTGAATCCAGCAAACAGTGTATTTATTTAAAACCAAAAAGTGATTTTGTTCCATATAATATCTAGAATGTCATTTTTTGTAAACCAGCTAGCAAAAAAATAAGAAAGTCTCTTGGTGCATTAGTTTATGCATTAGGGATACCAGGAATAGTGTTTCCCTTTCTATAACTGGAAGCCATTTAGGTTTTGATACAGGAGTAGTAGTCCCCCTGGGGTCCTGTGTAATACACCTGCATATATATGCTTGGATTTTGTCTGAAGTAAGGACTATTTATTTCCTTGGAATAGTACTTTATCCTGTTTGCATATAATAGAAGACTTGATTTTAGACTTTTTTTTTTTTGCATTAAAATGGAATGGGAAGTTGAAAAACGGGTCTACCCAAATGGCCAGACAATTAAATTGTGGTGTGGCATCAAATGGTTCTTTGTTATTGTATAGTTTGCACTGGTATTGTGGGACTTGGAACAGTTTTTGTATGTTTCCAAACATTGCAAATTTTGTTTTGATGGTGTTTTGAGTTCAGTTTTATTTCTGAGACATTGTGAGAATCATATGAGGCCAGAGTGATGAAATTCCTCTAGCTCCAACCCACCAAGAACAAAGTATAACACACAGGATGAAACCAGGAAATCAGAAAAAGAATAAAAATTCCACAGTATGTGGTTGACAAATATATTAAGAATGTATTGATGTTTTTGTGTTTGTTTTTACAGATTTACCTACCATATATTGTGGATTTTGTATGCTTTTTCAGACTTGCTGGTTTTCTACTTTTGATTACTTTTTGTTGAAAGTGAGTTACATTCATTAACTCACACTTTTGTGAAGGTGGAATGGGATGTTATATTGCTCACTGTGGCATCTGCATATGATGATAGGGGGTTCAAAAACATGTGCTAGAAGATTATTGATAAAGAATAATTTTGAAGAAAGTCTTTGGGATACAAGCATCTCATGATGTAGCTGATAAAGTTCCAGAACTATTTCTGACAGTTTTTAAGGGAGTTTTAATTTTTTCTAAAGAAGTTATCCTTTCCACTTTCTTACAGCTGTTTGAAGAGATTTCTGCATTGACCAGATTTTTTTAATTCTGCAAAGCGTAGTTGCTTCCACTAATCCCATTCTACATCTTTCTGTTTATATAGACATTTAAGTCCAGTAGAGAGTAATTAATTACTGTTGCTTGCAAGCAGTCTAGCAAGTTTGTGGAAGTATTCATTTTTAGTAGGGTAACTTTACTTGTATGTCCAATGTAATTTTTTTTAGGATCACCTTCAGAAAGGATAGAAGTCTAAGAGAATCTTTTAACTCAGATTTTTTATCTGAGTTTTTGGCCTGCAGAGTGGGAGGATAGCTAGAATTTAATGTTAAACAACTCAGGAACATAATGGCAAAATGCACAACGAGCATATAAAAGTCAACCAAAATACGATTTATTCAGGTAAGCGCTTTCGCCACACAGTGTGGCGAAAGCGCTTACCTGAATAAATCGTGTTTTGGTTGACTTTTATATGCTCGTTCTGCTTAGTTTTGCCATTACATTCCTGAGTTGTTTGTGTTGCTTTTATTACTACGGCAATTCATTTACCCGTGGGCTCATTTTATTGTGTTGTTAGAATTTAATGTTGTTATAGCTAATGTGATGGACCAGTAGATGCAAAGCTGGGAGGAAGGACTTTTATTTCTTATATTTTTATAGACGGTTGTTTTTAGGAGAACAAGCCAGGAAAGAATGGTTACCAGACACAAAGGTTTGCCTAGCAGGTTTTGTAATCATTTGTCTGTGTCAGTAGTTTGAAGAAATAAATTATCTGAACAGCCTAAGATATTTTAACATAAACTGCCCTAGAACCAGTACTTCCTACCTTACCATTCCAAATGAGTGAGATTATGACTTCAACTCAATGTTAACAAAAAATAATTCACAATAGAAAACCAGCAAGTCTGAAAAGGAACATCTTTACATTTTTTGTGGATTTTAGCAGTAAAATTATTATATCTTTGAATTTTGGAGGGTTTGCTAGTAGTGGGAGGTAGACAATAATTATTGCCTGCAGAGGTGTGTTATTGCAAAGTATTTTAGAACTACCTGGATGAGGTCATGATTGTTAGCTGAGGTGTTCTCAGCACTGTTACTTTAAGTAACATTGGTGCATTTCCCCTAATTCTTGTAACTGGTCTAGGGTTAGAGAGGAATGTGTGGTTGGACACAAGGTGGCTCAGACTGGGTGTGGAAGCCTTAACCCATAATTTAATGATTCCATCTATGTCTGGGCTACGGAATGGGAGGAAATCCTCAATTTGTTCTAGTTTGTTAATCAATGGTATTGTTATTGGTTGGTGCTGTGGGAGTTTGTGTGAATCTGGCTAGAAATTAGAGGAAGTTGTGGACCTGAATTAGGACTGATACAGCTACACATAAGGAGAATACTGTTAAAGTATGTTAGTCATTGCATGCAATGAGATGTTTCAGTTTGCATGGTTAGTTAGTTTTCTTGTAAGTCGTGAGAGGTGAGAAGATTTGCAGGACATTGCAGGTAATACTTAGAACAGATGGAGTGTTGTGGTGTATGGAGGGATGAGTGTGTGCTAACAATGAGTAACTGAGTGGTGCAGGTACATTTGTAGAAGTCAGGAAGAACAGAGCATTTAAAAGATTTCACTGTTCAGCTGGGCTGTTAGGAAGAAGAAGGATGGAGAGTACAAGGAGGAAAGGAGCAGTCGGCATTATATAATCTGCCAAGCAGACTCACGAATTAGAAAGGGCACTTGTTAGCAAGTCTGAAGTGCCTGGGCTAGAAACTTCTGATAGTGAAAAGAGAGGGGATTATGATTGATTAATGGAACCATACCTGAGTATGTATATGTTTGAGTGGTGGTAATTGCTCATTCAGTTGATGAAGAGATGGGCAAGTGAGTAAAATGGTTATTCGTGTAGTGTTGGTAGTCCATTTAAAAGGGTGTGACTTGAGTTATAACAAAGGGGGTGGATTTTATAAAGGTGAGGATGTTGCGGGGTGGCTGGGGAAATTGGGTGTGGGAGTGGAATGAAATGAGAGAAACCTGGTTACCATTCCATCTAACATGAGCTAATTAAACTGTGCATGCACAGTGAGTGAGACTCCAGTTAGAAATGATATTGCAAACAACAAGAAAATGTTATATTAAAAAATAAGGCACTTAGCACTACGAAGTTGTGCTGTAAGGGATCAGAGCACCTTAGCATATCACACAGTGCAGCAACAGGTCAGGTAGAGGCATTGATGTGCCAGTTGAGTTACTAGGACAGAGAGAAGAGAGCTTACCCTGGCCTATGCACTTTGTCTCTGAGGAGCTCAGGATCAGTGTTGCATAATTGCACACACCACACACATACGCACACACACACAAACATATACACATAACATGCACTAACTTAGCTGTATATACAAGGAGTATTGCTTTCAAAGCAATTGATATAGGTGTTCTGGCTGAAGTCAAAATATGTTAATGGTATTTAAGGAAATCTGATAAACTACGTATAAAAACTGTTTTTAATATTCAACAGCAGAAAATCAAAGTATTAATTACAAAAACACATGCAGATCTACTGACATCAGTGCTAGCCATTTAATTTTAAAATAGGTACGTACTATGCTAGCTGCCATTATAAGCCTAGTCAACTTCCCTTTAAAGCTGAGAATCAAACTCTGAACATTTTGTTGGTGAGGTTAACACCGTAACCATTATGCCAAGCATTAACTCCTTAAAATGTTTTAATTTGACAGCATATGGAATCATATCTTCAGATTACCATTTCAATCCACTTTCAGCTTCATTATGGGAAGTGCATTGTATCACTGGGAAAATAATAACTTATCTTTTCTGATGTTTATTCTATTAGGGAGCAATTCTACTTTGAAGGAATCTGTGTGTCATCAGTTATGGAAGACCAGAACAGAACATGTTCTCCCCATTCACAGTTTATCCTTGCAGACTTTCCTGGAATGGAAAACCATTTATTTCACACTATCCTGTTTAACTGTGTTCTTTTACTGTACCTTGTGACAACTGCAGAAAACATGTTCTTAATCTTAATTGTTAAACTGGATTTCAGACTGCACTCACCAATGTGCATTTTCATGTGTAATTTAGCACTTGTAAATCTGCTGAACCCTACTGTTGTCATTCCAGAATTTTTATACTGCTTAGCATCAAATGATACCTCAATTAGTATGGGGGCATGCTTTTTTCAAATGGCATCATGCATCACTATTAGCATGTCAGAAGGTTTCATCCTTGTTGTCATGGCCTATGACCGTCACCAAGCCATATGCAATCCTCTTCATTATCATATAAAGATGACTAACCAATCTGCTCTCAAATTTTGCATTCTGTCTTGGTTGCCAGGAGCCATATACGCTATGATTTATGTGTGTATTGCTCTCACCATTACTCACTTGTATGTGTCCAATAAAATTATAAACTTTTTCTGTGAGTATCCCATGATAATGAATTTGGCCTGTACTGATGTATCTGTATACACAGCTATTTACTTCTATATGAGTTCACTATTTGCAGCTTGTTTATTTCTTTGTATAATCTTCTCTTATGTAAAAATATTTACCACTGTGCTCAAAACTGTACCTGTAGGAGGATATTGGAAAGCCCTTTCAACGTGTTTTAGCCACCTTCTGGTACTTGTTACTCACTTATTAATTGCTGTATTTGTGCTAATGACCAGCACAATCCAAGGGATATCCAGTGATTCTCGCACATGGGCCCTCCTGGTACAAACTGTTCTCCCTTCACTACTCAACCCTATCATTTACTTTTTTAGTAACAAAGAGGTCAAACATAGTTTTATCAAATATTTGAAATTAATGATAAACACAAAATAAAATTATTAAATTATTATATCACTGCACTTCCAACAAATGTAGTGACTTGCTGAAAATATATCATGAAATCATGGTGATGTTACACAAGATATTTCAATTACAATCAGATTTGCATATAGCTACTCCTGATGATGTAATAAATGTCACTATTTTTTTTGCATGAAAAAGAGATGTGAATACTGACGACAGGAATAAATTGCAATAGTATTTGTTGATTTGTGCAATGAGACACCTCTGAAATAATGCAAATCTGGGTAAAATGCACTTTGTTGGAAATGTCTGCAGGAAATGGTCTCTCTTCCTTAGTTTACTGTGCTGTTAACACAGATTATATTTTGTGGCCAGTATGAAACTATAGGTTCTTGTATAAGGGTTTAAGAGATTTGTCGATTACAGAAAACACAAAGTTAAAATTCCATTAAAAACACATGATTTTATTCAAAACAACATTCAGATGTATTGATTTTCTTTGGCCAGTCTAACGCCAAATGTAGTAATTGGAAAAAAATGAACAATCAGTCATGAAAGAAAAGATGAATCATAATAACAGTGTCCAAGAAGAAAGAAGATGAGCGACAGATAATAAGCCTCTTCCACCAATGCCACCATACCGAACATTACCTCCTTCTAATGTATCCTAACAGATGACACAACAGAAAGTAGTGTGATTTGCCTGCTAAAGAAAATGGAGATGATGCAGCTATACTTAGGATCATGATAACTGAAGCACACAGAAAATATTATAAAATAAAAATAACCATCAGTCTAGATTTTCTAACCTCACATGTTGTGTAATTCCTAAAAGAAAAAAAATGCTTTCTGCTCTTCTCAAGATTTCAAAAGGTTCATATAAAGGTACGGGGTACTATATTCGTAAACACGGGGTACTATCTTCATAAACACGGGGTACTATCTTCGTAAACACGGGGTACTATCTTCGTAAACACATATGGCAGCTCATAGGTGAGCTCACTATGGCACATTAGTCTGACGTGGGCTTGAAGGGAGAATCTAATAGCACATGTGACACAGCTATAGTCTCAGAATGTTGACAGGAAAACGTCACTCATATCCTTGATAACACATGCCTATCAAGGAAGCAGCACTTGCCCATCCTTGATTTTAATTTTGATGTGAACTTTAGTGTGTATGAATGCATCTATGTTTTTGTGTATCTATGTGTGCTCATGTATTTGTGTATATCCAAGTGCACGTTTGGATGCATGTGTGTGCATATAAATGTGCATACGTGTGTGTGTGTGTGTGTGTGTGTGTGTGTGTGTGTGTGTGTGTGTGTGTGTGTGTGTGTGTGTGTGTGTCTGAGAAGTGAATGCTTACAAATTTGTATGTGCTTTTGCTTTAGATAGATAGATATAGCCTTTAATCATTGTAATGTATGGCTCTTGTTTTCTGTTATGGTAAATGAGGGAATAATAAAGGCTTACTTTTTTTGTGAATCATTGTATTTTTTATACCTCAAATTTGTAATCATTGTGGAGCTTTTCTCCCTGAGCGTCTGCTGAAAAAAGGCTTTTGCCCTTTCGAACTAACACAGTCAACAAATGTCAAATAAATAAATAATAAATTAATTATTATGATATGGAAACCTTATCTCAGAAGAGTTCTACATCAGGCAACCATTCTGATTCAGGCATCACTTTGTTGATGAGATTTACCCTCAGGGGCCCTTAGCTGAAGAAACTTCATGCTAATTCAGCATTGTGGGGTGCAGTTAATACTTTTTTTGCATATGCTGTCCTTGACAGTGTTCTCAACTCTCAGTTTACTTGGTGGAGCAATTCAGAGAATCACTAGAAGGAAAAGTGATGATGTTGACCCATTCATTAATAAGGGAGAGGTTGCAGTAAAGCTATGTACAGTGTAACCAAGGGAGTGATGGTGTATCAGTGTATTTATATGTATGTTTTTGTGTATGCCTGTATAAACATGAATGAAGCTGATTCATTGTGTGCGTGTTTGTTTTTCTGTGTGGCTGCTTGGATAGTCACAGTTCAGGAGTTTGGTAGGGGACACTGAATTTTAGAGTATGTGAGTGATTGCAAGTGTGTGTGTATGTGTTTATGCGTGGCCATGTGTATATATGTGTGTGTGTGTGTGTGTGTGTGTGTGTGTGTGTGTGTGTGTGTGTGTATGAGTTTTTAATCTGTGTGCGTGTGTCTGCGTGCATGCATGCGTGTGTGCATGTGTGTGTGTGTGTGTGTGTGTGTGTGTGTGTGTGTGTGTGTGTGTGTGTGTGTGTGTGTGTGTGTGTATGTGTGTGTGTGTGTGTGTGTGTGTGTGTGTGTGTGTGTGTGTGTGTGTGTGTGTGTGTGTGTATATATATATATATATATATATATATATATATATCTATATATCTATATATCTATATATATATATATATATATATATAGATATATATGTACATACGCATGTGTGAGCATAGGTGGATACAGCTTTTATGGGACCTGACAATATCCCTGGCTGTGTTCTACATGAACTACAGAGTGAACTGGCACCGCACCTGTGTGCCTTGTTCAATCACAGCCTCACCTCAGGCTTAGTCCCTACTAAATGGCACACTGCTACAGTCATCCCTCTCCACAAAGAAGGAGCAACTACAGACTCTGGGAATTATTGCCCCATTAGCCTGATGAGTCTGATATGCAAAGCTATGGAATGCATCATCATGGAGCTAATAAACAAAGGTATAGGGAATCTCCAAACTCTGAATCCCACACAGTTTGGTTTTGTGAAGGGTAGATCATGCCAGCTCAAACTGGTCAACTTCTTTGAGTCAGTCACCAGAGCTATTGGATGATGGCAAGGTGGTTTGTACTGCCTACCTTGATCTGGCCAGAACTTTTGATACCATTCCCCACTTAGGAATCTTAGAAAAACTCACTAAGCTAGTTCATCAACCCCTATATCACTAGGTGGGTTGCAAACTGGTGGGCAGAAAGAACCCACAGTGTGAAAGTAGCTAATTCCTAGTCAGACTGCTGACCAGTCACAACTGCAGTCCCACAGGGTTTTGTCCTGGGTCCTCTCCTGTTTGGTATCTACTTCTCTGAAGTCCAGGCCAACACGAAGGGACTCTGGCTGACAAAGTTTGCAGACAATTGCAAGTTGGGAGCTATTATTAACCTCCAAGTGATGTTGACATCCTACAGAAAGACCTCACTGAGACCAACGACTGGTGTCAGAACCATGGCCTTAAGCTCAATGCCAAAAAATGTGTCATCAACCGATTTGGGAAAAACCCAGTTCCCAAGAATTACCACATCGATAGTAGTCCACTGAATGCAGAAGGTGTTATAAGAGATCTGGGAACATAGGTTGACAAGAGCCTCTCTTTTGACCACCGCATTGCCACTGTGGTCAGAAAATCCTTCTATGCGGCACATCTCATTACTAAGGGTTTTACATTCAGGAAGAAAGAAGTCATTGTCTCCCTCTACTCTTCCCTCAGTAGGCCAATCATCGAGTATAATGCCCCATTTGGCATGTACCTCACTAGACACCTGCAACAACTGGAGAGGCCACAAAAGTACCTCACAAAGAGGATCCTAGACCTTAAACACTTGTCCTGTATGGACAGACTCAAAAAACTCCAGCTATTTTCTGTCTCATATCACCTACTTAGAGGCGATCTCTGCTTGACTTACAAAGCCATGTCTGATCCAGCTCTGTTAGAAATGATACATCTAAAGAAATCCCAATCCCTCCACACCACATGCTCCAGAGACCTCAGCCTCAGTACCACAATCAATAGAACAAGCTGGAGGGACAGATTCTTAACCCAGAGACTGCCCATGCTATGGAATAGACTTCCCATATATGTCAAGCAGAGCACCTCACTGGCCCTCTTCAAGGGAAATCTTGATGAGTGGATGGGAATCTTATCTCTCCTTTTAAAAATAAATTTAGTTACCCAGCATACACATCACTCTCCAAATATCAAAAAAGACAATTAACCTACACTAGATTCATTAATTCATACAATTAATTTTATAATCTATATAAATTCATCACAGCTATGATCAGTTATACATAAAGGAAAAACCCCCTCTATAGAAATCTTTAAAATAGTTATTTTATTTGGGGCCTTTCCCTCCACACACCCCTGTGTAGGATCTCACAGCACTTATACATACTAATTTTATTGTCACACAGCTGAAAAGCAAGGAGAAAAAAAAAAAAAAAAACAGACCCCAGGATTCAATAAACTCCATGTAGGAATAATGCTATTCCTGCATGGAGTGAATGGTGTCCATTTTCCCTTAACCGTAACAGCAGCGCGCCTTACATATTCATGAAGGTGCATTACTGCTAAGGCTAAGCAGACATGAACACTACTGAGTGCATGGAGTGTGTTTTAGTAGTGCCCGCTCATCCAACACACCCCCTGCACTCTTTTCACAGTGCGTTCAGTGTCCACGGACACTGAAAGCAGCTATTTATATATTAAGCAATGCAGCTATTTAGATATTAAGCAATGCATGGAGTGTGTGTACCTGTCACACACCCCTTGCATTGTCAAAGTGCCGTACAGCTCTTTCTAACTGTTGTCAGTGTCCACAGACCCTGAAAGCAGCTATTTAGATAGTAAGCAATGCAGGGGGGTGTGACAAGTATTGTCACACACCCCATGTAATACAAAAGTGCCGTACAGCACCTCTAACATGTCCCAACCTCTTAGAACAAAATACTGGCCAAAGCCTAAAATGATGAGGGGGCAAATAGGGACAGATCATAAATATTGCCCTTACAAACTTAGAAAGTTGATACAGGAACAAGGTCTGTATTAACATAACAACACGTAGGGAAGGAGAAAAAGTCTGAAACTCAAATATATGCCATTATGCAGTGACTTCAATCTTGATATGTCCCACATAGACTTAGTTGATAGAATAACAGGTAGTGCATTACCAAATATGACTTACAAGTAGTAGTGATACATGCAATTAAACTGCTTTTATTCATTTTTTCCATTCTAAGTTATATTTAATTGTAGCTGAGCAGATTTGCATATTATGGTCTTCATCTCAGCATTGCTTAATCATCTCATAGGAGCTAAATAAAAATGTATAGCAGAAACCCTTAATGACAAGATAGGGTAGTGGTTAGAGTCCTTGCTTTGCATGCTGGTGTTCACAGTTTGAGTACTGAAACAGTCAAGTCATTTTTGCATGGGAAAGCATTGTTAAAATTAATTTATTTAAGTTTAAGTATGTAGTAATTGATACTTATTACCCAGGGAAGTGTAGCTGGACCAAAATGGAAGTGTGAGTGCATATAACATGTGATGTCACCCATGTATACACAAATGTCACATACAGTATCATCATACCCCAAGGAAATGTAATGAAAGCACATAGGGAGACATCATATACACTTAATAATATGTCAGTAATAATGAATTAATCTACCATCCTGATATTTTTTTAAAATGAAAACTGAGCAATGCTAAGCAGTGCTCAGCTATGCCTAGTCAGTTTAAGCATTGCATAGATGTAAATTCTAAGCAGCATTAGCTCAGCTAAGTGGATTTGTGTACTGTTAAGCAGTGCTCAGCATGTACCGTTTAAGCTCTGTTCAACTCATCTTAGCAAATTTGTGCACTGCTTAGCTGTTCTTAGAATTTTCACATAACTCATGCACTCAAGTCACTCCACAAGTACAAATATGACTCTGTCATTGTCCATGTTGGAGTGAATGACTTGAGATGAACCTCCCTGGACTACATGAAAAGAGACATGGAAGAGCTCTCAGATCATGTGGCCCAGGCAGATATGACCCTAGCCCTGAGCAGCACCCTGCCTTCACCCAGAATGATGCCACAATATAAGGACAAAATGATTGACTTCAACAATTGGCTAAGTTTCTGGTGTCATTCAAAGGGGATCCAGTATCTGTTTGCCTGGGACGACATGATCAACAGACAACGATGCTTTGCCAGAGATGGTATGCACCTGTCGCCACTGGGATTCAGGTAACTGGCTAAGGCTCTTGCCTCCCCTATAGTGCCTTTTATAGGCAAAGTTCAAAGGACAAAACCACCACCGTAACAGGTACAGGCATGTAAAATCTGAAGGCAATGCTACTCAATGCAAGACGTCTAAACCTCAAAATGCACTCTCTCGAGGCACTCCTAAAAATGGAGAACATTGATATCTGTGCAGTAACTGAGACCTGGTTCAAGGCTCCAGAGGACACCACTGCAATATCAGGCTACAACTCGTACCACACTTTTCAGCCACCAAACCAGGATTGAATCACTAAAGGTGGAGGAGTGTCCATATTCACCAAGGATATTCACATCACCAGGTTAGTTGCCCAACACAATGCGTCTGAAATTCTCGAGGTGCAACTAACACTAGGTAAGACTGCAATCCAGATTGTATCTTGCTACAGATCCCCCACCATGCCCAAGATTCTCACTACACCTTTCTAAATATACTGGAAAATATTAATATACAACCAAACACCCTAATACTGGGTGATTTCAACTGTTCTGCCATTAACTGGGAAAACTACTCGTGTATCAACACCTTTGCCCAGTGGTTCTTGGAATTCATAAATTCCAATGCCCTGGATTAACTAATCCTTAGTCACACCAGGGGCTCCAATATCCTAGACCTGGTCATTACCAACATGGGAAATTGATGCTCCACACCTATGGTCACCCGCTTGTTGGTCAGGTCAGACCATAAGCTAATCACCCTTAACATCCACATCCCACCCCCAACCGCAGTAAGGAAACCTCCATAAAAATCTTCTCCAAAGCCAACTTCATGCTACTAAAGTCAGAAGTTACAAACTTCATTACACCCATGCAGACAAGAACTGAAAGTTCAACTGATAAGTCCTACAATAAGACACTGTACGAGCATATTCACTCATGCATGAATCGTGCCATCCCAAATAGAACCAAGATGCTGTATGTCAAAAAAGGAAGCCAATCTGGTGGTCCACTGCCATAAATAAACTTTACAACAAAAGGAAGAAATTGTTGCAGAAAAGAGGAAAATCCCAGGATGCAAACAACTCCCTTACCAGCCTCAGTAAGAAGCTGAGATCCTTAATAAAATCCTGCAAAGCTAGTTACGAAAATAAAATTGTATTGTTTATTTATTTATTTATTTATTTATATATCATTTGTTAACTGGGAAAGTCCGACTTGGAACAAAGCCAATTTTCAGCGGAGGCCCGGGGAGAAAGGCTCCAGATGCATGTCTTTGTAAAATTGCCAAAGATTCCAAAGACAACCAGAAGGCATTCTATAACTCTGTCAAGAATCTAAATGGCAATGCTCAGATCTGCTCTGAGCTACATCAGAAAGGAATTAAATATACTGATCCCAAGGATATTGCCAATATCCTGGCAGATCGATTCAGTGCCAACTTCACCCCTCTCACCCCCTAAATGGTCCATCTCAATACCAGAAGATTGCCAAATTCTGGTAATAGTGGCCACACAGGTAAAAAATGCACTCTCCAAAGCTAAGAATACAGCATCCATGGGACCAAATGACATCCCGGGCTGTGTAATACATGAATTACAAAATGAACTGGCACCTCACCTAAGTGTCATGTTTAATCACACCCTCACCTCAGGCTTTATGCCCACTGAGTGGCGCACAACTACAGTTATCCCACTCCACAAGGGGTGATCCACCTTGGATCCCGGGAACTACTGCGCCATCAGTCTGACGAGCCTGATCTGCAAGGCCATGGAATGTATTATCATGGAATGACACTGGAAACCTTAAAACACTGGACCCAACCCAGTTTGGGTTTGTGAAGGGCCAATCTTGTCTCCCGAACCTGATTGACTTCTTCGAATCAGTCTCCAGAGCCGTGGACGAGGGTAAGGCAGTCCACACAGCCTATCTGGACCTTGCCAAGGCCTTTGACACAACCCCCCACTCTGGAATCATAGATAAACTTACTAAGCCTGGCATTAATCCCTATGTCACTAGATGTGTTGCCAACTGGCTTACTGACAGAACCCACACTGTAAAGGTAGCTGACTCCAAATCCATCTCTAGACATGTGACAAGTGGAGTACCTCAGGGTCCAGTCCTGGGACCTCTCTTGTTTGGCATCTACTTCTCTGAAGTACAGGCCAACACTAAGGGACTCTGGCTAACAAAGTTCGCAGATGACTGCAAACTGGGAGCCGTTAGTGAATCTCCAAATGATGTTGATACTCTACAAAATGGCCTTACAGAAACAGATGTTTGGTGCCAGAGCCATGGGCTCAAGCTCAATGCCAAGAAATGTATAGTTATCCCCTTTGGGAAAAAAAACATGTACCCATGAATAACTACATAGGTGGCAGTACACTAAACACCGGAAGTATGATAAGAGACTTAGGGACACAGGTGGACAGTGGTCTCACCTTCAATAACCACATCACCACAGCAGTCAGGAAATTCTTCTATGTGGCACACCTCATCACTAAGGGCTTTTCATCCAGAAAAAAGGAGGTCATTGTCCCACTGTACTCATCCCTCAATAGACCCATTGTAGAATACAATGCCTCATTTGGTATGTACCTCTCAAGACATCTGCAACAATTGGAAAGGCCGCAGAAATACCTCACTAAAAGAATGACAGGCCTAAAGCAGATGCTCTATGTGCTGACTGCCTTAAAAAACTCCAGCTATACTCTGTCACATATCGTCTACTCCGAGGTGATCTCTGCTTAACATACAAGGCCATGTCAAACCCAGACCTGTTGGACATGCTACACTTAAAGAAATCCCAATCCCTCAGAGCCACACGCTCCAGGAATCTAAACCTTGTCATCACAATAAACAAAACATGCTGGAGGGATAGGTTCCTGACCCAGAAACTCCCCAGACTCTGGAATAGACTGCCAATACATGTCAAGCAGAGCACCTCTTTGGCCCTCTTCAAAAGGAACCCTGATGACTGGATGGGAGAAAGGAAATTCATCCCAGGGATTACGTCACTCACCCTACAAGACAGGGGTCCAGGGAAGTAAATAGCTTGAGAAGAAATAGCCAGGGAATTGTTATGGCTAGGCTTGTATAGGCCCTAGGGCCGATAGCCTAGTACCAGCCTATGAGCCTATGAACCTATGAACTGCTAATTGGTTAAATAGTAGTAGATTTGGCAACTCTAGCCATCCCAGTTGATCAAGATTGTTACAATGATAGCCGCTGAAGGCAGACCCAGTTGCAAATCTGGCAATATTATTGTAGGAGATAGCCAGCTTGTTGTTTTTACATAGTTTAGTATATATAGGGGAGGCATAGAGAAGGGTAGAGATTAAGTGGGTACGGGCAATAGTGTCCCTGGCTAGTGGAGTCAGAAAGGGTTTGATCCCGTAGAGGGATCCTAATTTTTTGTTGACAGTTTTTATAGTACTGTTAATATGGGAATCAAAGATAAGGTTGTTATCAATTAGTACCCCAAGAAGTTTTGTAGTAGGATCAGGAGATATGATAGTACCGTTGCTTGATATAACAATATATTTCAGTGGGGAGGCACTACGGGTGGGAGTGAATAGTAGCAGTTTTGTTTTTTTGGGATTCAAGATGAGACATCGGTGTAGAAGCCATTTCTCGACTGTATTAAACACGTTTTGGGTTAGGGACTGTAGGTCTGATGGAGAAGTGGCTAAGCATATTAACATGGAATCATCTGCGTATTCGATACAGGTAGCTTAAGATATTACAGAATGTAGGTCATTTATAAAAATAGAAAATAGGAGAGGGCCTAATATGAAGCCCTGAGGGACACCAAGGGCAATTGGGAGGTGGGAAGTTAAGTTGTTCTCCCATAGTACAGCCTACTGTCTGTTGTTTAAGTAGGATTGGAACCATTGTATAGCCAGTGTGTCTAGTGACAAGTTTTTGAGTATGTTTATGAGTAAGTAGTGGTTAACCATATCGAAGGCGTTCAAAAGATCAAAAAAGAGGGCTGAGGATAGAGTGTCATTATTGCGATTTAATAAATGTATATTTTTTTATTCATCTTCCTAAAGGTTTTAAATATATAGTTATCTCCAAGATTGCTTCACCCTACATTTAATGTTTCATAAATATTGTATTGTTTAATAAGGGAAATTTTGAACATTTTTCCAGCAAGAAGTGAAACAAAACTTGCTAACCAGAAACAAAATTACTCATTTCAGGACATTTTGATGATAAAATATCACTTACACAACTATCGTTGTAGTCTACCAGTGTTCATGTTAATCAGTTACAGAAACTTTGACAATGCACACATCACATATCTGTCTTTAAAAAATGGCCACAGTAAAAATATTTCAAATTGCTTTACACAAATGCAGACCAGTCCAGCAAAGCAAGAATAATAAGTGTTTAAATTTGTCACAAAGAAAGTTAGTCATTTTCATCCAGAGAGCAGCACAACACACACACACACACACACACACACACACACACACACACACACACACACACACACACACACACACACACACACCTGTGCTTCAGCAGTGACTATGCGTTCAGTATTGACATTGGCATTCATATATGTAGCCAGTACTGCTTTCCATCATGATCATCAACTTTTAGTCATGTCCCTAACTGCTTGTATCTGGAGCAGTCACTCCTTTTGCCCCACACTGTTTATGAGGCTGAACCAGGTACATCTCAGATGTCTTATTCTTATAATAATGAACACAGTAATGCATTTTCAAGTTTCTTTCACACAAACACTCAGTAGCCACAGCATGCTAACTTACTCCATAAAAATACATACTAGCCCTGCAAAGTCAGATTATTAAACCCATTTTTAAATTAACAGATAACAAGAGAGTAAGTCACCTTTATCCACAGACAATCTCCGACCCACTTTGTAGTTATGGACACTTTACTAATAGAATATACCTCAGATGTCTGACTATAATAAAAATAGTGGCCACAGTAACTTATTTCAAGATTGTTTCACATAAACAAATGGATTAGCTAGTGTAGCATATTAAAGCATTCCAACATAACTTCACAAAAATGCACTTTAGTCCTGAAGCACAAATTAATGACCATTTAAAATGAACAGATGACAAGAAAGTAAGGTACTTTCTTCCACATGGCCTCCATCCCCACCCAATATTTATAGTTACTTTGTTGACAAATACACACCTCAAACATTTGTGATTGACAAAAGCAATCAAATTCCTTAAGGTCATACAGTACAGACACATTTTCATCCAGCTGGGTAGCTTCAATGCTGTATATCATCTCAACAAAGCATGGCTACCCACTAATTACCTTTTTATGCTGGAATGTTGACACTATAGAATGAGATCCAAAAGTATAGTTTCATAACATAGTACATTTGTCTTTATTTATAATTTTAAATGATGTCACAAAAATTATAATAGTCTTTTAAAGCCAGAAAAGTGACAAAATGACAGCAGTCAGTTCTTTTCATGTATGGACACTTTGCACTCTGCAATTGTAGCTCATATGCATATGTCAGATATCTAATTGTAATAAAAGAAAACAAAGTAACAGCCACATATTATATTTTAACACGTAAAATTATCAATCTCTTAGTGCAAGAATCATGGATGAAAACAAAATCTAATGAGAGGTTATGACCTAAAAATAGGGACAGATTTAAATTTTGCTTGTAACATAAAAAAGACATGTTGGCAAGACAGATATGTGTCTCAGAGAATCTTAATGCTCTACAACAGGCTTCCCATGCATGTGAAGCAGATTCCGATCCCTAACCTTATTTAAGGGTAACCTTGACCAATGGATGAGAAATCGGAAATTCACTACTGGTCTCACCCCATTCTCTGATACACAGAGGCAGATAGTAATGCCCAAATTAACTTACCCCTCCCATAACCTTTAGAAACTTCCTAACATACCTCCTCTTAATAAATGCCCATGATACACAGGGACACAATTTGGTTGGGTTGCATGACTAAATGCTCTGGTGGTTGTCAACATAGTGCATACCTATGAATGTATTTACACACACACCTGCACAGATGAGCATGCTTGCATCCATACATTCACACACACACACACACACACACGCACACACACACACACACACACACACACACACACACACACACACACACACACACACACACACACACACACACACACGCACGCACACACACTCAAACACACACAAAATGCAGATATATATGTATTGCAAGGTATTATTTACTATTTCAAGATTAAATCATACAAGCTATAAGTTTCATTCACACTACTGAAAACACAGCTAAAAATCTCCTTGTCCTTTTTTGGTATTGTAAGTGTAGAGTTACATGAGAATCACTGTCCAGTCCACAGTCTCCCTCGACTTCCTCACCCATTCTTTACTCCAGTCCTTTGCTCCATTCTTGAAATCTCCTCCGTGTTCCACCATTTCTGTTCCATATGTGTTACATACTTCTCTTCAGTTTATTTGTCATACCCCAGTCCATTTTCTACCTTGTCACTGGCTCCCATAGCTTACTCAGGACATATAATCTATGTTAAAATACAGTGCCTTCACTTGCTTATCCCCAATTTACTTCAGTATCTTTTCTTTCTTGATCTTGCCCTCCTGTATTACCTGCACTCAGTCATATGAGGTGCAAAGTCCTTCACTTTATAGTTCACAGGTTCATAGGTGTTTACTAGGCTAATCACCTCAAGGGCATGTTTTAAGCCTAGCCATGCAACACAAATCTCTGACAAGTTTTGGTACCCTTGATAAATGTAAACTGGGGGTTGTGAGATGAACCATTTCTTAGCTGGGGCTAGGGAGATGAAGCATTTACAGGCAACCTGCATCCATTAGAGACATAGGTGCCAAACCAAAAAAAAAAATTCCTCTTCCCATCCAATCGTCCACGTTATACTTAGGGAGGAGGTCTACTTCATATGGATGGGGAGCCTGTTCCAGAGAAGGGGTAGCTTTGGGGATGCATACCTATCTCTTCAGCAGGTTTTATTTATGTCACAGGCAAGGTTTAATACTTTAGGATGGGCAATTCTGCTGCTGTTTGTTTTGCAGATATGTAGGAGGTCCATCATGGTGGGGTCTGACAATGCCTTTTATGCTAGGCATAAATCCCCCCTTTTGGAGGCAGGATATAGGGATAGGGCCATGAGGCTATCTGCATAGGCATTTTACATATGCCCTGTATTCTTTTAGTGAGGAATGTCCATGGACATTCCAATTGATGGATGTGCCTGGTTAAGTACATACCAAAAGGGGCACTGTACTCAATGATAGGTTGGATGAATGACCGATACAGTGAAACAAAAACTCCCTTAGACTTAGATGCCATACCTTTGTTTATAAGTTGCACAGCACAGAATTAATTTCTCATTACTGTAGACATGGTATGGTTAAAGGTTAGATTACTGGCTATGTGTGTCCCCAAGTCCCTAAAGAATAGTCACCTTTTAGGGATATGTTGTCAGTATGATAGTTATTGGGGGTGGATGATTTCTGCAATGATATTATTATGCATTTCTTGACAATTAGTTTTTGTCCATGGCACTGACACCAGTTATTTTTCTGTGTCAACTCTTCCCAGAGAATACTTGTGTAGGTGGGGGATTCTATAACTGCTCCTAATTTGCAATAATCTTCAAATTTACTCAGTCCAAAGCCATTGGCATTGGCCTTGATTTCAGAGAAGTAAATGCTAAAAAGAAGCAGTCATAAGACCAATCTCGGAAGGACTCCACTTGTGACTGGCCTCTGTGTAGAGATGGACTCACCAATTCTCACTTCTGGGGTCCTGTTTCTGAGCCAGCTGGCTATCTACTTGGTGACGTAAGGGTTTATACCTAAACTGTTGAGTATGTCAACATTGTCCAAGTGGGGTATTGTGTCAAATTCCTTGGCCAGGTCACAGTAGGCAGTGTGAACCATTTTGCCCTCAACTATTGCTTTGGTGACCTTCTCAAAGAAGAACACCAGATTAGGTTGGCATGACCTGCCCTTGATAAAAGCAAATTGGTTTGGGTCCAGTGTCGGATGTTTTTCTTTGTAATTATTGATAATTTCCATGATGATTCATTCAGTGACTTTGCATATGACACTAGTGAAACATATGAATCTGTAATTTCCAGGATCTGTAGATGGCCCACCTTTGTGCAAAGGAATTACTGCTTCTGTTATCCATTCTTGCGGCACAAATCCTGTTTGGAGGCTACAGTTAAAACAAAATTCCAGAGGGTCTGATAGGTCATGTTTCATAGTATTCAGAAGGTGTCCGGGGATATTGTCTGGGCCCACTGATGTTCCTTAGTGATAGCAGGGGAAGCTACATTTGATGGTATTTCCTGAAGGAAGGTTGAGGGGGAGAGATGGGTAACATTGAAACTGAATTTGTCAGCAAGTAGGTTTGCTATATCTTCTCACTCAGTATAGGTGGCCACATTAACAATGACCTCAACACACAACTGCATATTGCCTTTGAGGTTGTAGACATAGCTAAAGAATGCCTTGTAGTTGTCCTTGGCCTGGGGGGCCAAATTTACCTCAAATGTGGCTTTGGTAGACACTATTCGTTCACTGAGTTGCTTGTTTAGTTTGATGAAACTACTTTTATCCTACTGAATACCACACCTCCCAATTTTGCCACGTTTTCTTCCTTCTGTTATACAGCCTATTGATGTTGTGATTCCACCAAGGTGGCTTGTTTATTGAGTTGGTTCTGGACTTCTTTCTGGTGAGTACAGCTGCCTCTATGCAGCTATTAACATGCTTGTATAGAGTTTCTGTAAACAGTTCCTTGTAGGCAGCAGTGCTCTCAGGGTCTATGGGGGCTTGAAATGTTGCTAGATTATCACTTAATATTAGAAAGTTAGCATTAGAGTACTTCCTGAATATTCCAGGGTTAGCCGGTGTAACTTCAGCAAAGGCCAGGGGAGTAGAATGCAAAACTGAAGGCACATGGGATAAAAACTAAGCACAGATAAAATAGTAGTAATGGCAGCAAATTGGGAAAATCGGAAGAAGATGAGCATTGCGATAGAAGGAAAGGTAGTGGAACATGTTAATAGATTCAAGTATCTGGGAGGGATGGTTGAGGAGAAGGGAAGTCTGAATAAAGAGGTTGAAGCAAGAATCAGAAGGGCTGCAGCCAACTAGCATAGAGTCTCAGGTGTAATGAATGACGCAAAAGAAGCTGAAAACCAAGGTGTGTAGCACAGTGGTGTGACCAGTTCTACTGTATGGTACAGAAACCTGGGCAGGAAAGGCAGAGCAGATGAAGATGCTAAAGGTGATGGAGATGAAGTGCCTGAGATGGGTGGTGGGATGCACACTGTGGGACAGATGAAGAAATGAGGACAAAAGGGCAGGAGTGAAAGTAGCTCTATTTGCAGAAAAGATCAAAGAGAACAGATTAAGGTGGTGTGGGCACATGCAGAAAAGCAGAAGGCAGCCTGGTTTAGAAGATTTGGGACAGACAGGAAGAAGGTAAAAGGAAATGAGGACATCCAGCAGAGATTGATGGATTGTGTGAGAGAAGATCTGAGAAGTCAAGCATGAGTGTCAAAGAAGGCAGGAATGTGGCACTGAATAGAGAGAGATGGTGACAGTTAACACAATACCCCAACCTCATGTAGAAAAAATGGGAAAAAGGGGTTGATGATGATGATGAGCTGAGGTTCCAGATTTTGTTTTTATTTCAAAGGAGACCATTTTTTTGTCTGACCTTACCATACAAAACATTATACTTGTGGGGTATGCAGCACTCTCCCATATTAATGAGGACCAGATCCAGTGTGTTGTGTCCCTGGTCAGTGTACTGACAATCTGGTCCAGGGAGTTTGTTTGCACAGTCCAGGAATCTCTGGGACTGCATATTTGATGTTGCATGCTATTCCCAGTCAATATTGGGGTAACTAAAGTAACTCATAAAAATGGTATTGACTTGGATGGTTAGTGTTTCCAATAAACTTAAGTATATGCTATGGGTTTCCTGCTCATAGAGGGGGACTTATAGCTTGCAAGGAAGTGGTAAGGGATTTTGTCAGTGGTGATTTGAATGTGGAGAAGCTCAATGGCATCATTCTGTTTCACCAGCCTTGAGATATATTTCTTTTATATGTAAATCGACACACATCCACATTTATTCCCTGTCTTCATAATAGCTGGCATATATTTGTGGAAGGCATTATAGCCTTGCACTGTTGGTGTGCTCTCTATGGCTTTAAACCATGTCTCAGTGACCACACAGATGTTACCATTCTCTAGTGTGTGGATAGCTTGTAGGGAGTGCAGTTTTTTTTGTTTTGACTCCTAACACTGAGCAGTATCACCTTTAGATTTTCTTGGTTTTGATTTGCCTTATGTCAGAAGTACTTTCAGTTTGACATTGCCTGAAAAAGGCATTATAGGGATGACAATGTTTTAGCCAATATTAAAAAGCCTAGAGGGGCAGACTATCCTTAGCAATGCAGCATGTTCTGTTGACCATCTCCTTCCATGCTGACAAATATTGCACCCCCTTAGAATGACACCAGAAACTAAGCCAATTATTAAAGTTGGTCATCTTAGGCCAAAATGCAGCATGTTCTGTTGACCATCTCCTTCCAGCCGTGCCAAAGAGACTTGAGTTGGAGGCCAGGCATGTGGAATTAGAAGCAAATGAGAGACTGTAATGTTTGCAGGCTGAAGAGAATGAGAAACCATTACGTCTGCAAGCTGAGGAACAAGAAAGGCAGAGGCAGCATGAGAAGGAGATGCTGACTCTTCATCAGAGTCATGGAGGTAATGGGGAAGGGAGTAACTGGACCCGAAAAGCACAAAATGTCAGTAAACTTCTTCGGCAGTTTAAAGAGGGGGATAATTTTTATAGTTTTATTCATATGTTTGAAAGGGTATGTAAACAGTATGAAGTTGACCAAGGGCTCTGGGTATGGTTCCTGACCAGCTTACTCCATGGTAAAGCTGTAACTGCATTAGCTAAAATGTCTGACGTTGCATGTGTTGATTATACTGCTGTTAAGAAATGTCTTTTAGAACTGTTTAAGCTAACACCTGAAACTTATAGGAAAACGTTTTGTGAGCATAGACGCAAGGCAGATGAAAGTGTGTGTAAATATGTTGCTGAATTGAACACTTATTTCCATAGGTGGGTGAATGGATGTCAGGTGACCATATTTGAAGGGCTGGCAGATGTTTTGGTGAGGGAACAAGCCCTTAGCACTTTGCCTGAGGACATGAGGATCTGGTTAGCTGATAGACAATGCGCTACTTCAGATGAGTTGTGAAGAAGGGAGACCTATACCTGGCAAGCATCGCAGATCTGTACAGGAAGGAGACCCCCAGTACTGCTCATGGGTCTAAAGGAACCCATGGTGGGCAGCACAGACTGCCCCAACAGAATCTGCCAGTAGCCAGGTGCACGTCCAGAAGCTAAGGTTAAATGTTTTGAATGCAACCAGTGGGGCCATGTAGCATACAGATGTCCACAGAGGGAAGGTGGGGAACAAAAGATGAGGGAACCAGTAAGTGTGAAAGACAAAATGCCAATAGTAGGTTGTCTTGGGACAACAAGGGTACCAAACTACCACCCAAGGCTATATCCTATTGTAGTGAATGGCAAAGAGGCCATTGCCAAAAGAGACACAGCCTCTGATATTATCATTGTAAAGCCTGCAATGGTTACAGAGGAGCACTACTTGCCTGGGCAATCTACTCCAGTCAGGACTTTAGGAGGGATCCCATTCCATATACCTTTGTCTAGGGTTCACCTTAACTGGGAGGGTGGAAAAGGAAGCCAGGAAGTAAGTGTGTTTGAGGATATACCTGCAGATGTCCTGATAGGGAATGATTTTGATAGTGCAGTACCCTGTGCTTGTGGAGTTACACGCAGTCAGGCTTGGAAACAAGCAGGCAAGTCTGGCAGTCTGGGGGAGACCCAATCAGACTGCATACTTGCAGCCAGGACTGGTGATGTGTTTACTTCAGGGAGGAAGCTAATCTGTAGTAGTGAGACTGAAGGTGAGCCACAGCTGCGTGTGGGTACTGATGGTCCCTTGGACAGAGTGATTGCAAAGGGAGAGGTGAGTAGTAGTACCCAGGCTGACAGTGAGGCACCACTGTCAGAAGATGCCAGACTTCCTGTGGAAGGGGAGCTGGGAAGGGTTACAAGGAGAGAGTTAAGACAGGCTCAGCTCTCAGACCCTACATTGCAAGGCCTGAGGCAGGTAGCTAGGGAGGCACATGATTCTCAAGGAATAGCGGAATCTGTATACTGGGACAAATGATTACAATACAGAGAGTGGACCCCTGAGGGAGGGCTATAAGGTGAGAGAGTACAGCAGTTGGTAGTGCCTAGAGCCTACCATCTGGTGCTTCTAGCCATAGCCCATGATATTCCCCTTGCAGGTCATATGGGTATAAAATGTACAAAGAGGTGTATTATGCAGAACTTCTATTGGCCTAGAATTTCCAGAGATGTAACAGGGTACAGCAGGACCTGTGAGCAGTGCCAAAAGGTAGGCAAGGCAGAAGACAAGGTAAGAACTCCTTTGATGCCTTTGCCTGTGATTGAGGAGCCAGTTCAAAGGGTAGCTATGGATGTTGTGGGTCCTATGCGTACCCCAAGTTCCACAGGGAAAGAGTATATCCTAGTGGTAGTGGATTATGCTACACAATACCCTGAGGCAGTGGCTTTGTCCTCCATTGAGGCAGAGAAGGTGGCAAATGCTTTGTTAGAGATTTTCAGCAGGGTAGGTTTCCCAAAAGAAATACTGACTGACAGAGGTGCCAATTTCATGTCAGACCTGCTGGCTTGTCTGTGGAAGGCCAGTGGTGTGAAAGTACATGAAGACCACCCCCTACCATCCCCAGACTAATGGTCTTGTTGAGAGGTTAAACTCTACAATCAAGTCCATGCTATGGGCATTTGCAGATCAGTTTAAGAGGGAGTGGGACAAATATTTGCCCCATCTGTTGTTTGCTTACAGAGAGGTTCCCCAGGAATCCATAAGTTTTTCACTCTTTGAGTTGCTGTATGGGCATAGGGTGAGGGGACCACTAGATTTAATTTGGGATGAGTGGGAAGTTGAGTGCGAGTCTCACAAGGAGTCTGTTGTGGCATACATACTAAACCTCATGACACGGCACAGGGAACTTATGGGTTTGCCCCAGAAGAATCTGACAGAAGCCCAGCAACAGAAAAAGGTGTGGTATGACAGGAATGATCGAGCTAGAGAGTATGCTGTTGGGCAGCAGGTAATGGTTCTCATTCCTGTCTGACACAAAAAACTGCAAGTAGCTTAGGAGAGTCCCTACAAGGTGGTAAGAAAAGTAAGTGATGTTAACTACATGGTGGAACTGCTAGGCAGAAGACAGGGGCAAAAATTGTACCATGTTAACATGATGAAACCTTACCATGATAAGGAGGCCCTTGTGCTGAGTATTTGCAGTGGATTGCAGGAGGAGTCTGAGGGAGATCTGGGGACTGATCTCCTCAGTGAGGCTCGGGCTGACACCTCAGTGGAGGGGGTAGCAATGTCCCAGCAGCTATCTCCTACCCAGATTCAAGAAATCCAAGCAGTGTTGCAGGAATTTGGGGGCATGTTCCCTGGGAAATCAGGGTGCACCCACTTAGTTCAGCACCAGGTGGATACAGGACCCCAAAGGCCTATTAGGCAGGCCCCTTATAGAGTGCCTGAGAAAGTCAAACAGACTCTGAGGGAGGAGGTACAGGAGATGTTGGAACTAGGGGGTGATTCAAGACTCCAACAGTCCCTGGGCCTCCCCAGTGGTGCTGGTTCCAAAGAAGGACGGCAGCACCAGGTTCTGTGTGGACTACAGGAAATTAAATAGTCTCACAGAGTCAGATGCTTACCCAATGCCTAGGACAGATGAGGGAGCAGCTGGGTGGGGCCAGGTATCTTACAACCATTGATCTTACCAAGGGTTACTGGCAGGTGCCCTTGACTCCCAGTGCTAGAGAGAAGTCAGCCTTTGTGACTCCTTTTGGCTTGTATGAGTTCACAAAGATGCTTTTTGGGATGAAGAATGCCACTAGCAGGAGCAGGAGGGTTTGCCCTTGCTTCCATAGATGATATTGCCATCTATAGCCATTCCTGACCAGAGCACCTTCAGCATATCAGGGAGGTGCTGGGCAGATAACAGAAGGCAGGGTTGACCATTAATCCGAGCAAATGTCAGGTGGATATGGCGGAGGTCTCCTACCTAGGACATAGAGTGGGGAGTGGTAAGATAAGGCCAGAACCTGCCAAAGTGGAAGCCATTCAGGCATGGCCTGCATCTGTTACTAAAAAGCAGGTGAGGGCTTTTGTAGGGACAGCAGGGTACTACAAAAAGGTTGTCCCCAGTTATAGTACCATAGCTGCTTCCCTCACAGACCTGGCAATGAAGAACAGGCCAGATAAGGTAGTGTGGACCCCAGAATGTGAACAGGCATTCCAGAAGCTTAAAGAAGCTGTGGGAGTGCTCCCTGTGTTAGCCAGTCCAGACTGCAGCAGAGAATTTATTGTACAGGTGGATGCTTCGAACTATGGGGTGGGGGGCTGTACTTAGCCAGATTTCTTCAGAGGGAGAAGAGCACCCAGTGGTTTATCTCAGTTGTAGGCTCTAACCCAGGGAGGAATGCTATGCAACTGTAGAAAAGGAATGCCTAGCCATATTGTGGGCACTGCTGAAACTTCAGCCTTATCTGTATGGAAGGAAAGTCACTGTTATGACAGATCACAATCCCCTAATATGGTTAAACAGAGCCAGCCAGCAAAATGCCAAGTTGCTAAAATGGAGCCTAGGGTTGCAAGCATATGATATGTCAGTGCAGCACTGCAGTGGGAGTAGCAATGCCAATGCAGATGGGCTTTCAAGACAGGGAATGGGGTGAGGTACACTCAGATAGACCTAACCCTCTCAAGCGGCGTTTCTCAAGGGTCACTTGAAAAACTAGCTTGAGTTCTCCGGGGGGGGGGGGGTGGTTGCGAAGACTGGTACAGATGGGTGAAGGCTGCCAGCCTAGTCAAATAGAATTTGGTACATAATTCTATCATTTGTAAATACTGTGAAATGTTGAACTTAAAACAATGTGAAAACAGTGCACTCTACTGACCAAAGTAAAGCATGTGGTGACCCTTTCAAGTAGACAGTGGTGCCGAAAAGTCTAGATGAAGAAATTCTTTCTATTGTTTTAACCAAGAGTTAAATTGCTAGATTTAAACATGCAAATGTATTTTTATTGCGCTGTTCCTGACCAGCTGCAAGATAACAAAAGGGAGATGTTAAGAATGTAAATGCAGTTAATGTGTAGCCTGGGAATACCAGGAAAAGTGTAAAGGAATGATGTAATGTTTATCAAGAACTGTAGTTACAATTTAAACAGGGGGAACCAGAGATTATTAAGCATTTTTGTCTGACTATCCAACTCACAACACTGCCTGTTGCTCTTTGTAAGTAAGTTATTTTAGAAGTGTGTTTTCTCCTAGAGGTAAGAAGCTAGGAATTAGAAAATATTAGACTAAGTGTTTTTCTGTGATGTCAGAACTGTACTACTGATTTATTTTAAGTATTTCTGTGTGATCTCTGAACGTTTGACTAGCACTGTATAGTAGAAAGTATCGTCTTGTGGTTTTAATTATTTATTATTAAATATTTAAAACCTTTTAACTGTGGTGGTTTGTGTAGAGATAATTTAAGCTCTTTAGAGTACTTGTATGCCTTTGATAAAACTGTACATAGCCACTCTAATAAGCCTTGACTGCAGTCACACTTACCAATTGGATAATAATATTGCACAGTAATAATTGGACACCCTTTTAAGGGCCTTTGAGTAGCTGATAATTATTAGTGGGCTGTGGCAGCTGGTACTACCGTATAGTCTGGGAAAATGAGGCACAGCTGGAGAACCTGTGCCAGTCTTCCCCAAAAGTGTCTGTGTGGCTGTGTAAACTCTTATCTCAAAGTGTGTGTATGTCAGCTACTTGGGCAGGGACACAAAGCACTGGTTGGACAGAGAGTGTGCTGGAGATTTTAGCTTGCCCACTAGGCTGAGACCTGGACCCTATAGCTGTACCAGTGGGGAGTCCTATTGGGGACCTGGAGAGCAAGGCAGTGACCAGCCCCGGACTGACTGTGATCTCTATGTGCTCATAAGGGAAATTGCACTTTACTGTGTGTATTTGTTATCCTTTCCTCATATATGAGATGCCCTCTCTGGTGTTAGTGGTGAGGATTGAGGGTCTTTGATTGCTGGGCCAGGGAATGGTTATCACACCCGCAATGTGCCCAGTAATGGCTCCTTCTGCAATTCTCGTGGAGTTACATGTATTGGTATCATATCTAAATACAATTGTAGATTCTTTTTTATAAGACACATTGCTTCTACTACTATTGGAACTGTCTAGCTATCTTTCTTCCACATTGCCCTCACTTCTGCCTGCAAATTCTGATATTTTATGACTTTTTGCCTCTCTGTACGCAGGACACTGTAGTCATTTTGTATAGTGATTCCTATGATCAATACTAATTTTGTCTTCTTTTCAGGAACTCCTATATCTGGTTTTCTCACATCTATCTTTTGATCTGTTGGTAATGGGTGATCCCTTGTGATGTAAACGTCACCATTTTCTATGATGCTTTGTGGCTGTTTCCAGTGTTTTCAGCCACTTCAATACCATAATGCTTGCACAATCCCCAGTGCAACAATCTTGTCACATTATTATGCCTTTCAATATACAGTCCTTCTGCCGTTAGTATGTCACAACCAGCAACAAGGTGTGCTACTGTTTCCAATTCAGTTTTACAAAACCTACATTTGTCTGTTTCTCCCACATGTTCAATGGACTGTGTAAACCAACATGTACGTAGCCCACTATCTTGGGTCAGCAATATTAACCTTTCATCTTATGGTTTAAATTTGCCTCCCCTTAATCATTTCTGTGTTCGATCCTGATCAACATGAGGTTTTTCCAGGAGGTTTCTATACTTGCAACTATATTTATGTATTTTCCACATTTCTTGCCTTCTCATTTGATCCCTCACCTTATATTCTTTCTTTTGTTTTTTGGCATATCCAGTTGCTGCCTGATTTTTATCTACTTTCGGTTTGATTTTTTATTCCCACTTGACACCGATATGTTTTTGCTAGACTAAGAACAGAAGGCATCTTAGATTTATTCTCTTCAATGTTTTCACTATGTTTGGGTCTTTTGATGTCAGCAGATAATGTATGCAGTCCCAAGATTGTAGATCTATACATGCAATCAGTTTCAAGCAGGCCCATAACTCCTTCGGAATATGGAATATATAATCTTGGTGTGCACTGATTTTTTATAAATCATGTGATGAGCGTAAACCATCCTTCTTGCTTTCCTGTCTAATCTATCCAACACCTTTTGGGGTCAGTCAGTCACTCCAAAACTGTAAGTTAAGACAGGAAGAACAAATTGGTTTATAGTTTGACTTTTGTTCCTAGATGTCAACTCTGTTTTCAGGATTAATTTAAGTCTTCTAAAGTATTCCTTACTAAGTTTTATTTACATTTGTTCATGTTTTATTATTGATCCTTCATCAGTTCCCAAATATTTATACACTCCCTCTTGCTCAAGTTCTCTTATATCACATTCTTCTCCCAAACTGATGTTTCCTGGTGCTGTAGTTTTCCTGCTTTAATGGTTGCTTTTGCACATTTATCAAGACCAAATGGCATATTATATCATCTAAAAAGGTTTTGACTACTTGCAGTTGTGCTTTCATTTCATCATTTGATGAGCTGTACAGCATCAAATCAGTGACAAAGAGAAGATGATAAGTCCTTACACTTTGTTGTTTTGTAGGAGCCAATGATTAAGGGGAGGCCATGTCCTAAGCTGTTAAGTAGACAGCTTAATGGGTTAAGGCATGGCAAAGTAGCAGCAGTAACAGAGTCACTCTGGAATGTCCCCCTTTGAATTTTTATCCCTGGGATAATTTACAATGCCAGTTCTCTTTGTTCAGGGTGAGGGACCTGTAGCTAGCAATGATGTGGTTGGATGTTTAACCTATAGTTAGTTGGACATAGAGTAGCTCAAGAGAGTCATACTGTTTAGCCAGTGTCAAGGTGTATTTGCCTTTCATGAAGATGGATAAACCTCCACCTTTGGTTCTTCATTGCTCATTTTGGGGACTGAACGTGTGGACGCATTGCAGCCTTGCACAGCCAGGATGCTCTCTGCAGCCTTGAGCCATGTCTAAATGACTGCACAGACATCAGCATTTTCCAAGGTGAGGAGTGCTTCCAAGGAATGCAATTTCCTGTTTAGGCTTCCAGCATTAAGCAGCATAACCTTGAGTTTGTTTTGAGTGGATTTTTTTTACATAGAGAATTTTCTTGTTTTGACATTGCCTAAAAAAGGCACAATGGGACAGGTAAGTATCTTTGTCGGTATGCAAAAGCATAGATGAGACAAGTGAAGACCATCTCTGGCAAAGCAGCATGGTCTGTCGACCATGTCTTCCCAGGCTGGCAGATACTGGATCCCCCTGGATTGACACCAGAAGCTAAGCCAGTTGTTTGTTAACCATTTTTTGCCTATATTGTGGCATCATCCTGGCTCAAAGTAGAATGCTGCTTAGGGTTAAGGATATACCTGACTGAGACACATATTCTCAGAGTTCAGTCATGTCTCTGTTCATATAGTCTACAGAGGTACATCTCAATCATTCACCCCAAAACATACCATGACAGAGTCATAATGGTAATTGTTGTTGAGTGACCTGAGTGTGTGCATGACCTGACGGATCCTGGCACCTGACAGGCAGCTGACCATGACCTCATTTTCTAGCTCAGTGAGGGAGACATCTGTGTGTATCACTATGGAGTCAACTTCAGCCAGGACATTTGGTCTTGAGGTGTTTTGCCTTAGTGGCTTATTTGCTGAGACATTGGTGTCTGTGCTATTATGTGTAGTGGGGAAAAAACCGGCAAAAAAACCAACGAAAAAAATCAGAGAGCAGCAGTCCTTGATACAACCTAAAAGTCACTCGATACAACAGATACTTCTGAAATAACTTTTTTAACGCAAGTTTATTATTTAAAATAATAGCGTTTTCGCTGTCAAATCACAAGGCAGCTTCTTCAGAAAAAATTTCTTATGTGTAGTGAATTTTATTTTCTTTGCAGTTTGTGCTTGAGAGGTCTCTGATCTTTTAGTAGGCTTCTGTTGAGTACCTCTGCATATGTGGGTTTATATTTTGTGACCTTGATTTTTGTGAGAGGTAATGCGTGTGTACTGACAACCTGTTTGATTTCCAGTTTGTTGTTATGTGAGAGAACTGATTCCAAATTCTTAGTGTAATTACATCTCTCACACATTTTATTTGTTCATTTTAGGAGTAATTGACTGTCAGTATACATTAGGCAATTACTACATTGCCTCAGGATGCCCATGCCTATAGGGTTGGCTGGAGAAATGGTTGGAAAGTGACCATCAATTATGGCAGGATTTTACCACAACTACTATTGGGGAGTGGGCTAGTATGACCAGATTGTGCTCTAGGATTAATAAAGGGGTTAAGTCTATTGAAGGCTAGGGGTGGGAAAAAAACTATGGCAATGGTTCTCAGTGCACAGCTGAGTTGCCCACAGTGCAGCAGGGAAGCTTGGGAGAGTTCCACTAACAGATGTCTAGTGGAAAATTTGTTTCAAGGCATTTGTGTCTGTACAGGGCACCACTGATCCCCGTCCCATGGTGAGCAGTTTTGCACAAATGCGAGGCTTAAATACAAATGAGAATAAACACTTTTAAGCTAAACTACAATATAGGAAAGCGCACAAGGAGATTTCCTACAGTAATGTCCAACTCATATTAGGCTCAGACCACACCGTTTGCCACAAGGGTGTAGGCAGGGCTCCCGTAATGTAAGATTGCTGGAATAGTGCTCAGCTGTTACAATACAGTCTAGATTCAATAGATCTGAATCTACTCTATGCTATGTACTTGCTACTTAAAGGAACAAAACTTTTTTTAATTGCAGAAAATACAGTACAAATCAGCAAAATAAGGCAGCTAAATGATAAAAATAGAGTCGGCAAAGTGTAAAGGAAACTCAAAAAGTACTTATTTTTTCTATTCAAGCAGTGGACACTTTGAATTTCAGCATAATCTCTCTAAACCTCTGGCAAAAGTTGTCAAACATTGAGCAGCTCCAGTTAAAAGCGCTCAAACCCCTACAAACACAAGGCTTAAATACAAATGAAAATAAACACTTTTAAGCTAAACTACCACTGGGAAAGCGTGCAATGAGCTTTCCTCCAGTAATCTTCAATTCAAATGAGGCTGAGACTACACATTACTGCCACAAGGGTGCAGACTAGGCCCACCTAATGTGAGATGGTTGGAATAGTGCTCAAGTGTTACAATACAGTCTAGATTCAACAGCTGAATCTAGTGTATGTTGTGTGCTAGCTACTTAAAGCAAAGTGCAGAAAATACAGTAAAAATCAGCAAAAGGAGACAGGAGAATGATAAAATACAGTCAGCAATGTTCAAAGGAAACTCCAAAAGTACTTATTTTTTCATGTCTAGCAGTGGATGCTTTTGATTTCAGCAGAATCTCCCAAACCTCTATCAAGTCACCATGGTACCATGTTCTAGTAAAAAATGGACTATATCTTACCATTCTGATTTCTTCAATGGGAAAAAACAATTGATAGTTCAGAAATGATTATAATGTTAGTCGATTTCACAGAAGGGTGTAGCTGAGAATGTTAACAAGGCAAGCTTTGTGTGACTAACAGCATTTTTCATTTCCTGTTTCCCATTATGTGAGAGATGCAACCATATAACCAAACTGGAGGCTAAGCTCTCTCAACTCAGTACTGGCGTAACCAGTCAGGAGGAGAGGGAAACCACACTCACTACAATTCCAGTCTCACATAGACCTACCACGACAGCAAACCAAACACATAAACACACAAAAACATACTCGGAGGCTCTAAATAAAAATCTGCCTAAGCAGCAGAGACCTCCAAAGCAGACACCCAAGAAACCGCTACCCCAAAAACAAAACATATGCAACACATAGCTCACAAAGCCAGTGTGTCGAACAGTCACAGCCCTTAAGGCTAAACAACACACCTGATACACTTGTAATAGGTGACTCTATCGTCAGGCACACTGACGTCCTGCTCAGCAGGCTGAACAAGGAGAAGGTCATGGTGAGCTGCCTGTCGCGCGCTAGGATCCACCACATAACACAAGCACTCAGGTCACTCCAAAGCAAGTACAAATATGACTCAGTCATTGTCCATGCTGGTGTGAATGACCTGAGACGTACCTCTCTGGACTGCATAAAAAGAGACATAGAGGAGCTCTCTGAGCATGTAGCCCAGGCCGGTATGACCCTGACCTTGAGTAGTATCTTACCCTCACCAAGAATGATGCCACAATATGAAAACAAGATAATCAATTTCAACAATTGGCTTAAGTATTGGTGTCATTCAAAGGGGATCCAATGCCTGTCAGCCTGGGATGACATGCTCGACAAGCCATGATGCTTCGCTAGGGACGGCTTGCACCTGTCACCCCTGGGCTTTCTGATATTGGCAAAGGCTCTTGCTACCCCCATAGTGCCTTTTTTAGGCAAGGCTCAAAAGACAAACCCACCTCCATAGGTATTACAAGGGATAAGAAACTAAGAGTAATGCTACTCAACGCCAGAAGTCTAAACCTCAAGATGCACGCACTCAAAACTCTCCTTAGCATGGAGAACATCGATATCTGTGCAGTAACAGAAACCTGGTTGAAGGCTCCCGAGAGCACCCCAGCACTACCAGGTTATACCTCATACCATGCTTTTTGGCCCCAAAACTTGGACTGAACCACAAAAGGAGGAGGAGTATCAATATTCCTCAAAGGTACCCACACCTCCAGGTTGGTGGCACAGCACGAAGCATCAGAGACTATCCATGTGCAACTAACAGTGGGTAAAACTGCCTTCCAGTTTATAGCCTGCTACAAATCACCCTCTCAAACCCAGGAACCCCACTCGGCCTTTCTGAGAACACTGGAAAATATGAAGGTCTCTCCAAACACCATTATATTGGGCGACTTCAACTACCCAAACATAGACTGGGAGCATTACTCGAGCTCCAACACCCTAGCCCAAAGGTTCCTAGAATTTATAAACTCAAATGCTATGGAACAACTTGTTACCACTCCCACAAGAGGGAAAAACATACTTGACCTGATCATCACCAACATGGAGACTCTATCCTCCAGACCAGAAGTGTATCCCTCACTGGTAAGATCAGACCATAAACTAGTCTCACTGGATATTCACATCCCGACCCCACCTCCCGCCCAGAAAAAACACAGTGAAAAACTTCTCTAAAGCAAATTTCACACTCCTCAAAACTGAGATGGAATCCTTCAAAGCCCCTGGGCCTGTGGAAAATACGGCCCAGACTGCAGAATCCTTTATAAACGCATTCTATGAACCCCTTCAGGAATGCATGGATCATGCAATCCCAAATAAAACCAAGACCCATTCCTCCAAAGGCAGATGTCCTGTCTGGTGGAACCCAGCCATAAACAAACTATACAATAGAAGGAGGAAGCTACTACATGATAGAGCAAAATCCCAAAAAGGGAAGGCATCTCTGACAGTATTAGCAAAAAACTACGGGCACTCATAAAATCATCTAAGGGCAGCTTCGAGAGAAAAATTGCACAGGATACTAAGGATAATCACAAGCTTTCTTTAGTTATGTTAGGAACCTGGGTGGGAATTCCCAGATATGCTCAGAATTAGTCCAAAATGACAAAAAATACACCAAACCCACAGACATTGCCAACATCCTAGCTGACAGGTTCAGCAAACTCCCTCCCCACCAAAAGGGCAAATATCTATCCCAGCAGAGTGCTGCCCCCATGACATCTCAGATGCTTAGATAAGAGCCGCCCTCTCCAAAGCAAAAAACACAGCATCAATGGGAACAGACGGTGTCCCGGGCTACGTCCTACATGAACTCCAAGAAGAGCTAAACCCAAACATAAAACTACTGTTCAATCTCAGCCTTACCACAGGATATGTACCCAAAGAGTGGCGTACAGCAACAGTGGTCCCTCTCCACAAAGGTGGTGCCTCATTGGATCCTGGAAACTATCGCCCCATAAGCCTGACTAGCTTGGTCTGCAAAGCAATGGAAAGGATCACCATGGACCTCATAAATAAAGATAATAGGGACCTACAGACACTGGATCCTACCCAGTTCGGCTTTGTTAAGGGCAGATACTGCCTCTTAAACCTGGTTGATTTCTTTGAAACTGTCACCAAGGCCATTGACGAGGGGAAGGTGGTCCACACAGCCTACCTGGATCTTGCAAAAGCCTTCGATACAGTACCCCACTCGGGCATTACAGATAAGCTCACCAGCTTAAATATAAACCCCTATGTCACTAGATGGGTTGCAAACTGGCTCAAGGACAGAACCCACATGGTTAGAATTGCTGGAACCATGTCAGACTCCAAACCAGTTACAACTGGTGTCCCACAAGGCTCAGTCCTGGGACCTCTCTTGTTCGATATATATTTCTCGGAGGTACAGGCCAACACGGAAGGACTGCGGCTGACCAAGTTTGCAGATGACTGCAAACTGGGCGCCATAATCGACTCTCCAGCTGACACAAGCATCCTCCAAAAGGGCCTCATAGAAACAGACAACTGGTGCCAGAGCCATGGCCTCAAGCTAAACGCCAAAAAGTGTATAGTCATCCCCTTTGGCAAAAACAAAGTGCCCACAAATTACCACATAGGTGGTAATCCATTAAGTACGGAAGAAGTAATTAGTGACCTGGGGACCCAAGTTGATAGCAATCTCTCATTTGACAACCATGTGGCCAAAGTGGTTAGAAGAACATTTTATATAGCCCACCTAATCATGAAGGGATTCACATCTAGATCAGGGGAGGTCATCGTGCCTCTTTACTCATCCCTCATCGAGCCAATAATTGAGTACAATGCCCCTTTTGGGATGTACCTTACCAGACACCTGCAGCAACTGGAAAGACCCCAAAAGTACCTCACCAAGAGGATCAAAGGGCTCAGACAGATGCCATATGCTGCCTGGTTAAAAAAACTCCAGCTCTACTCAGTGGCATACCGCCTGCTCAGAGGCGATCTGTGCCTGACGTATAAAGCCATGTCCAACCCAGAATCAAAGGACATGCTGCACCTCAGAAAATCCAAATCCCATCAAGCTATGCACTCAAGAGACTTGAACCTCAGCACTGAAATAAATAGGGCATGCTGGAGGGACAGATTCATAACCCAGAGGCTCCCTTCACTCTGGAATAAAATCCCAGTCCAGATTAGGCAGAGTCCCTCATTGACTCTCTTCAAGAGGAATCTTGATGAGTGGATGGGAGATCATAGGTTTACCTCGGGTATCACTTCTGTGTCACTGTTAGACAGAGGCACAGTATACTAACCTCGAAAAAGGGCATAGCAAAATTAATTTAAAATGGGTGGCGAAAGCCAAACACATTCTGGCTAGGCTTATAAATGCCCTAGGGCAGATAGCCTAGTATGAACCTATGAACCTATGAATCTATTAGTGAGTATTTGAAGACTTGTTAAAGCACAGAATTGATGATGGGTTATTAAAGCCATTTTTTGACACATAGCCTAAGCACACTTACTGGTAGCACATCGTGCTCTCTAGCACAGTTTCTCAGTTCACACTTAAAATTCTCATTACATGAAGTCACAAATGCTGTGTTCAGATGATGCATTCAATAATAGTAGTATAGGCATGATATCTGAATCCCTTTTTCTGACTTTTATGCATTGTTAAATCCAAAACTCAATAAAGAAAACTGAATTCAAACAGACTGAACCATTTCAGCTACTGTGAGCAATAAGCAACTTGCACAAAATCTAAAAAAAAGGTGTTTATATTGGAGAGCACCACGTGAACATGAAAGATGTAGCTGGAGACATAGATTGCCCTTAGGCACGTTTATTGAAATTGCAGAAAGTGATTAAGTTATGCATTAGCCAGACAGAGTTGGTTCATCACAGACAAAGATCTGAGGCTAATCATCTCTAAGCTTAGTAAATGTGAAAAGAAAAAAAATACAAGATGTGACAAGTGCACTTGTGTACATAGACATGAAATCAACTTCCTATGGAGATTTGCACATCATTTTATCACATTTTAATCTGAAAACTAAGTGCAAATATTGAGGCAGTCTTTCTATTTATTTTACTCTTATTAGCTCAAGGATATATAGGTTGGGATTCTTGAATGCCTGCTCATCATGCTAAGGCTGTGTGAATGTTGAGCAGCATTGAGCAAGGAGCTTGTGATTCAGGAAACAGCAAAACAGGTCATGGCCAGATCAAAACAATGGTCAACAGCTGAACATGTTAATGACCATTTAATCAGCTGTGGCTCATGCTAATGCACTAAAAATCATGGCAGAGTAAATCAGTAATGTATTAAACAAGCATGAACATGTCATACTCACTTTAGGTCCAAATTCCAATATATTATGGAATACAGGCACAGGAAAACTTTAAAAAAATGGTAGGGGCTGCAACAGCCATTATAATTATATATGTGAAAAAGTCGTTCATACAAGGTGCTGCTGCTGCCAGATCTCAGCATAGAAGGTGTAAGTTGTTCAGATCATCTCTGACCTACCAGAGACTGCATGAAATTGAAATAATAGAATGCTACAGTGTGGACAATGATGCTATACAAGAAACAGTGGGCATCTGCTGTCCTCATCTAAAGCCCCATAGGAATTGAGGTGAATCTATCCCAGTGTAAACTAAGGTATGTATATCTTTATGTCTACTAGTTACAGGGACTTTTCAGTGACCCGAAGAGTACAAAAGTGGGGGATTCACAGGCCTCTGACTCAAGAATCCTCCACAAGCTGCTTAGTACAATGCTGCAACATTTGGGAAGCATATTTGGTTTCCACATACCCAAGAAAAGATCTACCACCATGCAAAATTTCTGTCATAGCCCATTTCCCTATTGTACTGGGGACTATAGGCTGTACTCACACTCAATTAAAAGCCCCACCTGTTGAACTGGGAAGGAGGTACATACGCAGAAAAGGCTATGAGTCCATCAACTAACAGGTGGTCTGTAAAACACAAGATATCATCTATAATTCAGGTCACCCTGGCAATTTTCATCACTCTCACATATGGCACACCTGTGACCAGTACCTATGTTTTTCAAGGGGTGACTTCCCACAAGGACATTTATAGATTCATAGGTTCATAGGTAGGTACTGGGCTATTGGCCCTAGGGCCTATATAAGCCTAGCCAAAAAGGTACCCTGGCTTTCGTCAACCAAGAAAATTATTTTCCTCTGCCCCTGTCAATCAGAGCCACAAAGGTGATCCCCACAGTAAATTTCCTATTTCCCATCCAATCATCAAGATTTTTCTTGAAAAGTGCTAATGAGGAGCTTTGTTTGATATAGATAGGTAGTTTGTTCCAGAGTATAGGAAGTCTCTGGGACAGGAATCTATCCCTCCAGCATGTTCTGTTTATTGTGGTGACAAGGTTTAGGTCCCTAGAGTATGTAGTTCAGAGGGATTGGGATTTCTTTAAGTGGAGCATGTCCAACAGCTCTGGGTTTGACATAGCTTTGTATGTTAGGCAGAGATTGCCTCTGAGTAGGCAATATGCAACGGAGTAAAGCTGGAGTTTTTTGAGATGGTCTGTACAGGGCATCTGTTTGAGGTCAGTAATCCCCTCTGTGAGGTATTTCTGCAGCCTTTCCAGTTCATAGGTTCATAGGTAGGTACTAGGCTATTGGCCCAAGGGCCTATGTAAGCCTAGCCAGCAAGGTTCCATAGCTTACGCCACCCAAGAAAGTTATTTTCCTGTGCCACTGTCCAGCAGAGACACAGAAGTGATCCCCATGGTGTATTTCCTATTTCCCATTCACTCATCAAGATTTTTCTTGAAGAGTGCTATTGAAGAACTTTGCTTGACATAGATGAGTAGCTTGTTCCAGAGTATAGGAAGTCTCTGGGACAGGAATCTATCCCTCCAGCGTGTCTTGTTTATTGTGGTGACAAGGTTTAGGTCCCTACAGCATGTAGCTCGAAGGGATTGGGATTTCTTTAGGTGTAGCATGTCCAACAGCTCTGGGTTTGACATAGCTTTATATGTTAGGCATAGATCACCTCGGAGTAGGTGATATGCTACGGAGTAAAGCTGGAGTTTTTTGAGGCAGTCAGTGTAGGGCATTTGTTTGAGGTCAGTAATCCTCTTTGTGAGGTACTTCTGTGGCCTTTCCAGCTGCTGCAGATGTCTTGTGAGGTACATTCCAAAAGGGGCATTGTACTCTATAATGGGTCTAATGAGTGACGAGTAGAGGGGAACAATAACCTCTTTTTTTCCTGGATGAGAACCCTTTTATGATGAGGTGTGCCACGTAGAAGGACTTCCTGACTACTGTGGCGAAGTGACTATCAAAGGAGAGACTACTGTCCACCTGGGTCCCAAGGTCTCTTATCACGCATTTGGTGTTAAGTAGATTGCTTCCTATGTGGTAGTTCATGATACAGAATTTTTACCAAAGGGGATGACACTGCACTTTTTGGCATTGAACTTGAGGCCATGGCTTTGTCCCCAGGCATCTGTCTTAGTGAGGCCCTTTTGTAGGATGTCCACATCATTAGTAGTTTTGATTATGGCTCCTCGTTTGCAGTCATCTGTGAACTTCATTAGCCAAAGACCTTCTGTGTTAGCCTGTGCTTCATAAAAGTAGATACCAAACAGGACAGGACCCAGAACTGAACCCTGTGGTACTTTGTCACTGGTCAGATTTGGAGTCTGCTACTTTCACAGTGTGGGGTCTGTCAGTGAGCCAGTTGGCAACCCATCTTGTGACATAGGGATTTATACCTAATTTAGTGAGGTTTATCTATAATTCCAGAGTGGGGGATGGTGTCAAAGCCTTGATGAGATCTAGATAGGCTGTGTGAATCACCTTACCATCATCTACAGCTTTGGTGACTGCTTCAAAGACGTCTATCAGGTTTAGGAGACATGATCTGCCTTTTACAAACCCGAACTGGGTGGAGTCCAGAGTTTGGAGATTACCAATGTCCTTGTTTATAAGTTCCATGATGATATGTTCCATGGCTTTACAGACCAGGCTTGTTAGGCTAATGGGACGGTACTTCTTGGGGTCCGTGGTGACTCCCCCTTTGTGGAGTGGGATAACCATCACTGTGCAAAATTCAGTGGGCACAGTGATGGATATCCCACTCCACAAAGCCTGAGTTGAGGCTAGGATTGAACATGGTGTTTAGGGGGGATGCCAATTCATTCTGTAGTTCATGTAGAACGCAGCCTGGGATGTTGTCAGGTCCCATGGATGCTGTGTTCTTGGCTTTGGAGAGTGTGTTTTTTACCTGTGCAGCTGTGATTACAAGAACTTTGCATTCTTCCGGTATAGTGATGGGCCCTTTAGGAGGTGAGAGGAGGGTAAAGTTAGCACTGAACCTATCTGTCAGGATGTTGGCAATATCAGTTGCTTCTGTATATTTAGTGCTATTGTGCTGTAACTCAGAGCAGATCTGAGTGTTGCCACTTTGATTCTTGACATAGCTGTTGTTGTCTTTAAAATCAGTGGCAATTTTATTTTCATAACTAGCTTTGGAGGATTTTATGAGGGATCTCAGCTTCTTACTAAGGCTGACCAGAGAGCTCCTCCAATCATGGGATTTTACTCTTTTTTGCAACAGTTTCTTTCTTCTGTTGTAGATCATGTATTGGGTTGCTCAAATCATGACTCCACTGTCTAGATGCATCTGCAGGTGCCCTGCAATATGATTTCCCTACCTCTGCCAAAATACTGACTGTACTATCTTATATAACATTACACTCAGAAAGCAGTTGCAACAGGGTGCCTCAGGATAGGGACAGCACTGTCCAGCACTACAGACAGGTTCAATAGACACACATGAGGGGGTCAGATAAGGAACCTGCAGCTGTGGATGATCATGGATGATGGAAGTGGGGACAGTATGTCTTGGCACTGGCTAAGAGATAATGACTAGCACATTCATTCACCACTTAATTAAAAAAAAGGTCTAAGCAGATACAAGCAGTAACATTGATGTATACAAACTCACCAGCCTTCACTTACCCATGCAATGGCTGGCTACCATGTATATCAGACATAAGAAAATCCTAGGCTATAATGTTCTCAGCAGCATTAACAAAGGTAAGTGATGAACTTGTAAGTAAGATGCTTACATAAGTTTATTTACTGCAGTTCAGTAAAATTCATCCATCCTGACCTCCTGCCAATGCCTGTTTAGAGTTTGCATGGTCTCCCTGTGTCTCTCTGGGGTTCGTCCCACCTCTGAAAAACATGCTGAGTGTTTCCATCTCAAGCTCACCAAATAATGGATTTGTGGGCAGCAGCATAGACTCTACATGGTGTCCTACAGGGGAAGAGTTGCATAAACCAACTGCTTTGGGCATCTACTGTAGTGCACAGTATCCTCATGATAGAAGAACACAGATCACAGAATGTGCAGTGGCAAGTCTAGGCTCTCAGTGGTGGAAAAATATGACTCCAGGTGATTCAGGTGTGTTGACTAATGTTGCTACATGGACATAGGTTTTTGCTGGTATTAAATAGGTTGAGCACCCAGTCTACTCCAACCTATGCCAGGGACCCATGCTAACAGTGGAAGGGGTGTATGTGACCCTATTGGCCAGTGTGCACCTGTCATAATGCTCAGCATCCCTGTGTCAGTAAGCTGTTGGCTGGCTGGTGTCTAGTTGCTAAGCTTGGGTTACCTGGGATAGCTCTGTTGAGTGAAAGCTGCCCACCATGAGCTAAGAATTGCCACACTAAGTGAAAGGCCACTGACAGTATGAGGCTTGGAAGTGGAGCACATGATGGTAAGGAGGTGGCTGGGCATGCTATGTATCCAGGAGACAAGGTGGAAGGACTGCAGCAAAACCACTTGACTTGGGATCCAGAGTCTACTATTCAGGAGGAAAGGCTAGAAATGGTGTGATAACTGTGGTGAAGGACAGACTTCAGATGACAGTGAGGATGTCATCAGTATTAGTGACAGACTCATGGCAATCAGCATTCGGACAGCAGTTGCAGTACCTACTAGATAAAGCAGGATAACATGAATTGGTGTTAATAATGAGTGACCTGAATGTACATATCAGGACAGACAGAACAGGATATGAGGACTGCTAGGTCCACATGGGTGAGACAACAGGAATAAAGGAGGACAGACCATTCTAGACTTCTGTGTGGCAAATGGCTTAGTAGTAGCAAACACATGGTTCAGAAAGAAGGACAGTCACAAAAATCACATACAAGTGTGGCCAACATGCAACTCAGGTAGACTTCCTCCCAGTTGGATAGGGAACATGGGTAGAATCAGTGATTTCCAAGTCATGCCCAATGAAACATTTGTTCCACAGCATAAACCACTGGTTGCCACAATCAGCTGCAAGCAGAGGTCAGAGAAGTCTCTAAGATCAACAGAGACCAGGCTGAAGACCCAGCAGTTGACTGGAGATAAAGCACAACAGTTCAAGGAAAGAAAACACAACAGTTAAAGGAATTACTTAGGACTCTAGCACCTCAAGGAAAGGAGGAAATAGGTGAAGCTGAAGAAGAATAGCAACACCTCAAATCAGCATGTGTGAGGACTACAGAACAGATAGGTAGACAAGCTAGGTATGGAAATAAGGTACTATAAGTAAAGCTGGTTGTGTTATGCAGAAGTCCAGGAAGTCATCAAAAGAAAGGAGGAGTGCAGGAAAAAGTTGGAGATAGAAAAGATGTACCTGGCTAAGAAGAAATACTGGTTGGCTAAAAAAGAGGCTAAGAGTACAGTTGTAATAGCAAAGAGCAAGGCATCAGAGGTATTCTACTAGCTTGTAGAGACTAACTCACTAGATGCCACAAATAAACTATATCAGGTTGCAAGGCAAAGACAGAAAGATAAAGAACATAGTCAGACACTCTTCATCAGAGTTGCCTGCAACAATCTGCTCACCAGTCCACAGGATATCAAAGGCAGATGGAAAGAGTACTTCCAGTAGCTTCTGAATGAAGAATACCTTACAGAAGCTGTAATTTCCCAGAAATGGCCTATAATGAGAGAAGAGGAGGTCCTCAGAATAGAAGTAATACCAAAACTAAGGAAAATGAAGTCAGGGAAAGCAGCAAGTTCAGATGAGGTCACAGCAAGTATAATAAAGATGATTGGTGAAATAGTAGAGAAATGGCTCCTAAGGGTACTCATAGCAGTGTGGAGAGACAGGTGTATCCAAGATGACTGGAGAATAAGCATATTAGTGCCGGTGCTCAAGGATAAAGGGGACATCCACAACTGTGGGCTGTACAGAGGTATCCTACTCCTGTCACATTGAATGCAAGTTCTGGAGAGGGTGATTTATAAAAGAATATGCAGAGTAATAGAAAGTAAGATGGAAGATGAGCAGTTCAGATTTAGGATCAACTGATCCAATGTTTGCAGTGAGACAGATACTTGAGAAGAACCTAGAGATAAGAATAGAGCCCAACTGGGCATTCCTAGACTTGGAGAAAGCATATGACAATGTCCCAAGAAAGTTGATTTTGGCATTCCTGCGGTGGTACGAAGTCCCTGAAAAACTGGTAGAGTTAGTGCAGACTATATACAAGGACCCAATGACTTAAGTATGAACAGTGTTCAGTCTCACAGAGTGTGTTCTCAGAAGGAATGGGCGTGCACCAAGGTTCAGCTCTGAGCCCACTGCTGTTCAGCTGATGGTGGACTACATTAGTAAAGATGATGCAGCATTACAGACAGACTCTGACTAAGAACTTAGCAAAGCATGGGGAAATGGAATGCAAAACTGAAGGCAGATGGGATGAAACTGAGTACTGATAAGACAGTTGTAATAGCAACACATGAGAGTTCAGAAGAAGCTGACAATTGAAATAGACGGAAAACATAGTGGAACAGGAAATGGCTTCAAGCATCTGGAAGGGTGCTGAGGAAAAGGGAAGACTGAGTGAGGAAGTTAAAGCTAGAATTAGAAGGGGTGCAGCCAACTGGCACAGTGTTAGGTGTAGTACATGACAGAAGAATGCCAAATTAAATGAAAAGTAAGGTGTACAAAACAGTAGTGCAACCATTACTACTGCATGGTACAGAAATCTGGGCAGTAAAGGCAGAACAGCTGACAAAGCTAGAGGTGAGGGAGATGATGTGCCTGAGATGGGTAGTAGGATGCACACTGTGGGACAGATGGAGAAATGAGGACATGAGTGCAGAAACCAGTTGCAGTAAAGGTCAAAGAGAATAGATTATGGTGTTAAGGCACATGTGCAGAGAAGCAGAAGCCAATCTGGTGAAGAAGATATCGGACAGACATGAAGAAGACAAGAGGAAACAAGGGTGTCCGACAAAGAGTTGGATGCATTATGTGAGAGAATACATGTGACAGTCAGACATAAGTGTTGAAGAAGGCAGGAGAGTCACTTGGAAGAAAAAGAGTTGGTGACAGTTGACACAACACTCCAACCGCGTGTAGAAAATGGTAAAAAGGGGAGATGGATGTCGATGAACTTTGTAAAATCAGATTCTGATTATCTATACAGGAATGTCATAACAATGAGTGATAGATGCAGCTAATACAGACAGAAACGATTATAATGCATTCAAATGGAGCACAGATATTTTACATGTATATGTATTATGTTTCCAGTAAGCCACGGTGGTGCAGCGGTAGCGTTGTTGCCTCACAGCAAGAGGTTCTCCCATTCGATTCTCGGCTGGAGTGCCTTCTGTGTGGAGTCTGCATGTCCTCCCTGCGTCCAAGTGGTGTTCAAAAGACATGCGTGAATGGGCATGCCTTCATTGAAGGTTGGGTGTCGGGCTGGCACCTCGGCACTGTAAAAATCTATTGCCAATTATTAGTGGACCAGAGTTCAACTGTGGCGACCCCTAACCGGGAAAAGCCAAAAGAAGAACAAGAAGAACATATGTATTATGTTTCCAATAGGTACATCAAGGATAAGAAGCCTCATGTAAAACAGGCCAATAGGCAACAGGACAATGTCAACAGTATGTGTATAGGTAGATGATCAAGCATATCTATACAACTTTATGACTAAAGAAGAAAAATACAAGTAACTCCTTCCCTCCAATGGAGATCTGGAAGATTGCACTGTAACTTCCAATGGGTGGAGCCTAAGCTTTTCGATAAATTTAAACTATGTTGTAACGTTTCAAACAAATTTCCATATGTCTGGAACCATAAGGTTAACTAGATTTTATAAGTCACAGTAAACACAGTCCCCTTGATTCTCTATGCCTTGCATGGCATGCAAGATCGGTGCAGGAACTCTAGCAGGCAATATGTCTGCCGTGCAATCCAGGAACAGCCTGCAGGGGTATGCATGAGTGCTCCTGCACTAGTCATGCACAGGCTAAGCCCCTGTATGCAAATCACCCCATTTGCAGGAGAAATCCATGCAAATGAGGTGATTTTGCGACCCAGGAAGCTTGTAACTGACAGTGCAGGACTAGTGCAATCTAAAGAAATGTACTGGGTTAGTAACCAAGTACATTTCTGCAAACTCCAAAACAGAGCTGTGACAGCTCCAAATAAAGGCTACATGTCATGAAAACAGTGAAAAAAATAAAAAAATCAACTTTTATTTTTTTAGCTGATCTCGGCTGTTTAAGCATAGGGCAGCGGCGCGCAAACAGGATTGGGGGAAAATAACAAAATAAACCTAAAATAAGCATTCTAACTAAAATCGGTATTGTTCCATGCAAGTCAATAGCATGCAGAAGGCAATATGGTCACTGAGTAGTGGTTGCTAAGGGGGGAGGCTCAGTGTGAGACGTAACTATGCATTAGCAGGCAATCCTATGCAAATGAGGGGAATGATAGTGAATACCAGTTTTACCCAGATTGTGAGTCAGGTCCCAACAGTGTAAGAGTAGGAATAGCTTGGCCCAAGCCTAGGAGTTAGGTGACGTCATGGGGGGGTATTGTTAGGTATACTGTAAGCGGATTGGAGCCCTGTGGCTTGGGTTTGCTCCTAGCTTAGCACAGCTAAGCTAGGGGTGTGGCTGAATCTGCCTAGCACTCTTTACATTGTCTAAGTGGGTGTGCATGCCGTGCACCGGGTTTTAAAGGAAGAAAAAAAATTATACCAGGAAATAGCAGCACTGTGCACATTTGAGCACTCTCTTTTCAGGTACACCCCCAGGCTTAAACTAGAAGGCAATGAGAAGGGAAAACAGCAGTAGGAAGGTAATCAAGGAGAACTAGCATAGCTGGCAGGTGAAATGTATCAGAATCAGCCAATTACACAGGCAGCAGACCAGCCCAGCCCAGAACACAACTATAAAATATGCAAACACCTTCCCCTCTGTTTTTCCCACACTCTACACCACCGGTGTAAACAAGCAGGGAACTTTTAATACTCACAACAGCAAATTGATAGGGGCTGCAATAGCTATCATACAACAACTTATGGAAGAGGTTGAGGGTGGTGAGGATGTGAATGCTATCCAGCAACCCACAGTGAGGAGACAGAGAAGAGTGTGCAGACCCAGTGTAACCTACCAGGGGCTACATGAGCTGAAGATAGTGGAGCACTATAAGTTGGACAGGGACCTCCTACAGCAAATTGATGAGTTGTGCCAGCCACGCCTGACACACAGAGCTAACAGAGGGGAACCCATCCCAGTGGATACCAAGGTATGTGTAGGCCTAAGTATACTAGCTACAGGTACCTTCCAAAGGCCACCTGGGGATATGATGGGGATCGCACAGGCTTCAGCATCCAGGGTACTCCACCAGATCCTGGATGCCATGTCAGCACATGTCAGTGAGCACGTATATTTCCCCAACACCCATGAGGCGTTGGCCAACAATATGCAACTGTTCCACCAAATAGCAGAATACCCTGAGGTAATGGGTGCTATAGACTGCACGCACATATACATCAAAGCACCACCCGGTGAGTGGAGTAGGGTCTTTATCAACTGCAAGGGCTTCCCCTCCATCAACTGCCAGGTCATGTGTGATGCCCAGGGCATAATAATGAATATGTATGCTGGCTGCCCTGGAAGCTATCATGAATCCCACATCTGGTATCTGATGCAGCTGTACCAGAGATTTGCCAATGGGGACATCCCTGATGATCACCTCTTGGGGGATGCTGGATACGCACTGGAGCCATGGCTAATGACACCCATCAGAAACGCACACACAATGAACAAGAAATCCATAATGAGGCACACACACAGACCAGAATTATAGTAGACCATGTGTTTGGGATGCTCAAATCATGGTTCCGGTGCCTGGACACATCTGGGGAAGCCTTGCAGACTCACCAGCTACATGTACCCAAATTGTCCTCGCATGTGCCATGCTACATAATATGATCCTGCAGAAACAGCTGCTGCAGGAACAGCATGGGGCAGGGCCACACAGCCCCCCACCATTGCCAAGGCCTGCAAAGGCACAGAGTGACTCAGAGGAAGAATAACCTGATCCTGCCCCAGTAGGCAGAAGGAGGCATGCCCAGTATGTCCTGGCCTTGGCAAAGAGGCAACACATAGCACATACACTGACACAGGAGGGACCCAGGGAATAGCACCTCTCTCTGACTCTCACATACAGTAAAAGGGATGCCAAACATTACACTACCTGTGGTCAACCATATGTAGGGAATGTACTATGTGCATCCAACATAGGCAGCCCAGCAGCACCACCCTCAATACTGGGACACCTACAAGATAAGTGACTTACACATGCCAGTCAGGGGGGGGTTCACATACCAAACAACAGTCACAGCCAGCAGGACAGGTGTAGACAAACAAAAACAAAGGCTGTGCTATGGCCTCTGAATGATCCCTATGGGTAACCCCCCAGGCCTACACAGGCAGCCTACAGCAGGTCAGGCAGTGGGATGTCAATTCTGAAGGGTAGGAAGTCTGAAACTAATACGTAGGTAAATAAAATCTAAGATTTGTAGTACACTGGTATGCCTCTAGGCAGCATTATAGGTAAGACTACAGAATGAAATGGAGTACCTGACATACCATTACAGTCATAGCAAATGTGTACAAATGTCAGGTGTGCCCCCCATCCTACATAGATATGTAGTAACAGTCAGGTGTGTCTCCCCCAATTCCTGTGTAGAAATGTAGAAATAGTCAGGTGTGCCTCCCCCCATCCTACATAGAAATGTAGTAGCAGTCAGGTGTGCCCCCACAATCCTGTGTAGAAATGTGGAAATAGTCAGGTGTGCCCCCCATCCTATGTAGAAATGTAGTAACAGTCAATGCTAAGTGATCACTGTATACCCTTACCACCCTCGAACTCATATTTCTATTCTCCTACAACAGACTCAAGCTCTCAGTAACTGATTAAGCAATCTCTCACTTGATTTCAAGTATGTATATAATGTAAATAGCAGGGCAGCCACGGTGGTGCAGTGGTTAGTGTTGCCGCCTCACAGCAAGAGGTTCTCCAGTTCGATTCTCGACTGGGGTGCCTTCTTTGCGGAGTCTGGATGTCCTCCCTGTGGTCACGTGGGTTTCCTCCGGGTGCTCCGATTTCCTCCCACATCCCAAAGACATGCTGTAGGTGGATTGCATACTCTAAAGTTGGCCCTAGGTGTGAGTGTGTGCATGTGTGTGCCTTCTGTGGAAGGTTGGGTGTCAGGCTGGCAACTTGACACCGTAAAAACTCCACTGCCAATCATGAGCGGACAGGTGATCCGCTGTGGCAACCCCTAACCGGGAAAAGCTGGAAGAAGAAGATATAATGTAAATAGCAAATTACTTTTATTGACTACACATCAAGTATATACCTTACTTATTTTGAATAACTGCATGTAAACTGTCTCCCCTCTACTAGTATAATAACGCAAGAACCTTAGATATTTTAATATAAAGACATTTGATCATGCTTGCTCTGAATGCAAACACCTATAAACTGTGTTGTTCTCTAATATCTGTTAACTGTGTTGTATGCTGCACATTTTATGCATTTGCATTTCCTTACTGTATGGCTATTGTATATGTATTGTACCTTTATAATTATGCAACCCTTACTGTATTGCTTATGGAGCTTTTCTCCCCAGGCCTCCACTGAAAATGGGCACTTTCAGGCCCAGTGGACTTCCCCAGTAATCAAACTGAAAATAAATAAAATAAATACCCTACAGTATGCTACCTGTAGGTGTACAACACATAGGTCAGCACTGCAGTACAGACTACCTGGACTTGATCCACCCATTCAATACAGATGAGCATACTGGGCATGCTCACACTCTTAGAGAAATTAATGCAATGTCAGTCAACAACACAGTGAAAGGTCATACTGGCCATGCTCACACACTTAAACACATGAAGGCCATGTCTGCAAACACCAGTGGACCAGACATATCTGGCAGTTGCAGATGTTACTGCAGACACTCCTCAGTATGCACCAAACATGCTTTGCACACACAGTGGACAGGAATACAAACATATATCTAAGGACAACACACTATAATAAGCCAAAGGTAGACATACATAGATGTGTGGAAGAAGGTGACTGTGACAACGAGCCATTCAGGCCTGTTCACCCAGCACACAGCCAAAGGGCCACAACCACATGATGTCCAGCTGCCACTCACTGTAAATACTAGCCACCAGTATCTGACAGCAGTACAGACTATGCGGTGCACATGCTAGCTGTGCAACATGACTGTACAAGGAAGTAGTTATCTAGTATCTCTATACACATACCTGTGAAATACAACCCTTTGTGTGGCCTCGTGTGTCAACCTCTAGATGAATGGGTTATGGCCCATGCACACACACTGCCATCCCCATAGCCCTACTATGACAAGGCTGCTGAGGTCATCCACTGTGAAATACACCTTTGGGAGAGTTGTAGCCCAGTAATCTCCATGGTGTGTCCCATAACTGTGTACTCTTGTACTGTGATAAACTAGTTAGATAGGAGTTCCAATCCCAGACATGGCAGCTGTGTGTGTGTGTTTGTGTGTGTGTGTGTGTGTGTGTGTGTGTGTGTGTGTGTGTGTGTGTGTGTGTGTGAGTGTGTTATGTGTGTGTGTGTGTGTCTGTCTCTGTCTGTGTAGAGAGCAATGTTTTTAGGGTAGTCACACTCCCTACAACTGAAATGCTCTACTTTGGTAAGGTTGCTGATGTCATCCACCTAGGAATACACCTCTGGGGATGGTTGTAGCCCAGTAATCTCTGTAGCGCATCCTATAACTGCATACTGCTGTAGTGTGATCAATTAGTTATGTAAGAGCTCTAATCCCAGACTTGGCATGTGTGTGTGTGTGTGTGTGTGTGTGTGTGTGTGTGTGTGTGTGTGTGTCTGTGTAGAGAGCAATGTTTTTTATGGTAGTCACACTCCCTACACTTCAAATGCTCAACTTTGGCAAGGCTGCTGATGTCATCCACCTAGAAATACATCTCTGGAAAAGTTGCAGCCCAGTAATCTCTGTAGCACATCCTATAACTGCATACTGCTGTAGTATGATAAATTAGCTAGGTAGAAGTTCTAATCCCAGACTTGGCAAGTGTGTGTGTGTCTCTGTCTGTGTAGGAGCCAATGCATTTTAGCCTAGCCACACTCCCTACAATTCAAATGCCCTACTTTGGCAATCCTGCTGGTGTCATTCATTGTGAAATACACCTTTGGGGAAGGAGTTTTCCAGTAGTCCCAGTGCTGTGTCCTATAACATCTCCATGCTGTAGTGTGATATAAACCTCTGTTAGGGATTCTATACACACACGTGTCAGTTGTGGAAGTTTTGTGTGTGTTTCAATGTCTGTGTAGGGAGCAATGCATTTTAGCCTAGCCACACTCCCTACAATTCAAATGCCCTACTTTGGCAATACTGCTGATGTCATCCAATGTGAAATACACCTTTGGTCATTGTGTACTCCAGTAATCTCAGTGGCACGTACTATAACTGTGTAGTCCTGTAGTGTAATAAACTAGTTAGGTAGGAGTTCTAATCCCACTATGACAGGTGAGTGTGTGTGTGTGTGTGTGTGTGTGTGTGTGTGTGTGTGTGTGTGTGTGTGTGTGTGTGTGTGTGTGTGCATGTGTGTGTGTGTGTGTGTGTGTGTGTGTGTGTGTGTGTGTGTGTGTGTGTGTGTGTGTGTGTCTGTCTCTGTCTGTGTAGAGAGCAATGTTTTTAGGGTAGTCATACTCCCTACAACTGAAATGCTCTACTTTGGTAAGGTTGCTGATGTCATCCACCAAGGAATACACCTCTGGGGAAGGTTGTAGCCCAGTAATCTCTGTAGCACATCCTATAACTGCATACTTCTGTAGTGTGATCAATTAGTTAGGTAAGAGCTCTAATCCCAGACTTGGCAAGTATGTGTGTGTGTGTGTGTGTGTGTGTGTGTGTGTGTGTGTGTGTGTGTGTGTGTGTAGAGAGCAATGTTTTTTATGGTAGTCACACTCCCTACACTTCAAATGCTCAACTTTGGCAAGGCTGCTGATGTCATCCACCTAGAAATACATCTCTGGAAAAGTTGCAGCCCAGTAATCTCTGTAGCGCATCCTATAACTACATACTGCTGTAGTATGATAAATTAGCAAGGTAGAAGTTCTAATCCCAGACTTGGCAAGTGTGTGCATGTCTCTGTCTGTGTAGGAACCAATGCATTTTAGCCTAGCCACACTCCCTACAATTCAAATGCCCTACTTTGTCAATCCTGCTGATGTCATTCATTGTGAAATACACCTTTGGGGAAGGAGTTCTCCAGTAGTCCCAGTGGTGCGTCCTATAACATATCCGTGCTGTAGTGTGATATAAACCTCTGTTAGGGATTCTATACCCACATGTGTCAGTTGTGGATGTTTTGTGTGTTTTTCAATGTCTGTGTAGGGAGCAATGCATTTTAACCTCGCCACACTCCCTACAATTCAAATCCCCTACTTTGGCAATCCTGCTGATGTCATCCAATGTGAAATACACCTTTGGGGAATGTGTACTCCAGTAATCTCCGTGGCACGTACTATAACTGTGTAGTCCTGCAGTGCAATAAACTAGTTACGTAGGAGTTCTAATCCCACCATGGCAGGTGCATGTGTGTGTGTGTGTGTGTGTGTGTGTGTGTGTGTGTGTGTGTGTGTGTGTGTGTGTGTGTGTGTGTTGTAACTCAAATCCTGTGTGAAGTCAGTTGTGAGTGTATAACAACTGGGCCCAATGTGGAGCAGGTTTTGCAAATTTCTTATATGGTGACCCCAGTATATATCACAATGTCCATCATACAGGGATAACAGCAGTGAAATAGCTGAAAGGCTGGGGGAAGATCCATACCCATACATGTGACATCAAGGCCAGACAAACACTGTTAGCAACACCAGTATTACCCAGAGAACACTCTCAACCCATGTCTCTCTCACACACACACACACACACACACACACACACACACACACACACAAACATTTGCCTAGGCAACAACCAATATGTTGGTAGTACACTGCATATTGCCCACTGATAGTAACTATGGAGTGATTGCAGTGGGCTACAGAAGGCATGGCACACTGTCCATCTGTCCAATAGGCATGTACATGCAGTCAGTGCACCTTCCACATGTTCCCCACTGGACACATGCAACACCTGTGGTGCAATCAAATGTCACCCACAAAGGACATACCATGCCTAAAAACATGCCTTGTATGGACAGATGCCACTGACACCAGGGAATGCCATTAGCATGCTATCAATGTAGGTGCAGGGTAAACCTCCTGTCTATTACCTGTTCCCACCACAGGAGGCCAAGACTGGCACATCTGATGATAATCTGTGTACACAACATGGGGCAGACACCCCAGGTACAGTTCCATATGTCACTGTACATGCATGTGGGAGGTGTGCACATCCATGTCATGGTCTAAGGAACACATACATGGCAAGTGATGCACAGCATTAGCCACATGAAATAGACACGCAGGTGACTGGATGGTGGATACAATACTCGCCTGTGTGGGTAAATCCAGAAACTACACCCCTTAGCCACAATGCAGATCATTGTCAAAGGTTCATAGGTTCATAGGTTCATACTAGGCTATCTGCTCTAGAGCATTTATAAGCCTAGCCAGAGTGTGTTTGCCTTTTGCCACCCATTTTAAATTAATTTTGCTATGCCCTTTTTCGAGGTTAGTATACTGTGCCTCTGTCTAACAGTGACACAGAAGTGATACGCGGGGTAAACCTACGATCTCCCATCCACTCATCAAGATTCCTCTTGAAGAGAGTCAGTGAGGGACTCTGCCTAACCTGGACTGGGATTTTATTCCAAAGTGAAGGGAGCCTCTGGGTTATGAATCTGTCCCTCCAACATGTCCTATTTATTTCAATGCTGAGGTTCAAGTCTCTTGAGCGCGTAGCTCAAAGGGATTTGGATTTTCTGAGGTGCAGCATGTCCATTAATTCTGGGTTGGGCATGGCTTTATACGTCAGGCAAAGATCACCTCTGAGCAGGCGGTATGCCACTGAGTAGAGCTGGAGTTTCTTTAACCGGGCAGCATAAGGCATCTGTTTGAGCCCTTTGATCCTCTTGGTGAGGTACTTTTGGGATCTTTTCAGTTGCTGCAGGTGTCTGGTAAGGTACATCCCAAAAGGGGCATTGTACTCAATTATGAGCCTGATGAGAGATGAGTAAAGAGGCACAATGACCTCCCCTGATCTAGATGTGAATCCCTTCATGATTAGTTGGGCTATATAAAATGTTTTTCTAACCACTTTGGCCATGTGGTTGTCAAATGAGAGATTGCTATCAACTTGCATCCCCAGGTCTCTAATTACTTCTTCTGTACTTAATGGATTACCACCTATGTGGTAATTTGTGGGCACTTTGTTTTTGCCATAGGGGATGACTATACACTTTTTGGCGTTTAGCTTGAGGCCATGGCTCTGGCACCAGTTGTCTGTTTCTATGAGGCCCTTTTGGAGGATGCTTGTGTCAGCTAGAGAGTTGATTATGGTGCCCAGTTTGCAGTCATCTGCAAACTTGGACAGCCACAGTCCTTCCGTGTTGGCCTGTACCTCCGAGAAATACATACCGAACAAGAGAGATCCCAGGACTGAGCCTAGTGGGATGGCACTTGTAACTGGTTTGGAGTCTGACATGGCTCCAGCAATTCTAACCATGTGGGTTCTGTCCTTGAGCCAGTTTGCAACCCATCTAGTAACATTGGGGTTTATATTTAAGCTGGTGAGCTTATCTATAATGCCCAAGTGGGGTATTGTACCGAAGGCTTTTGCGAGGGCCAGGTAGGCTGTGTGGACCACCTTCCCCTCGTCAATGGCCTTGGTGACTGTTTCAAAGAAATTGACCATGTTTAAGAGGCAGGATCTGCCCTTAACAAAGCAGAACTGGGTAGGATGCAGTGTGTATGTCCCCAATATCTTTATTTATGAGGTCCATGATGATCCTTTCCATAGCTTTGCAGACCAAGCTAGTCAGGCATATTGGGCGACAGTTTTCAGGATCTGTTGAGTCACCACCTTTGTGAAAAGGGACCAATGTTGCTGTACACCACTCTTTGGGTACATATCCTGTAGTATGGCTGAGATTGAACAGTAGTTTTATGTTTGGGTTTAGCTCTTCTTGGAGTTCATGTAGGACGCAGCCCGGGACACCGTCTGGTACCATTGATGCTGTGTTTTTTGCTTTGGAGAGGGCAGCTCTTACCTGAGCATCTGAGATGTCAGGGGGGCAGCACTCTGCTGGGATACATATTTGCCCTTTTGGTGGGGGGGAAGAAGTTTGCGCTGAACATATCAGCTAGGATGTTGGCAATGTCTGTGGGTCTGGTGTATTTTTTGTCATTTTGAACTAATTCTGAGCATATCTGGGAATTCACACCCAGGTTCCTAACATAACTAAAGAAAGCCTTGTGATTATCCTTAGTGTCCTGTGCAATTTTTCTATCAAAGCTGGCCTTAGATGATTTTATGAGTGCCCGTAGTTTTTTGCTAATACTGATCAGAGATGCCTTCCCTTTTTGGGATTTTGCTCTATCATGTAGTAGCTTCCTCCTGCTATTCTATAGTTTGTTTATGGCTGGGGTCCACCAGACAGGACGTCTGCCATGTGGCCTGATGCCAAGGTATACCCATCACCTAGCCTTGTATAGCCATCTGGCACAGTCGACCACCACACACCCATGAAGAAATGCACCCATGCATGTCAGTACTGGCACTGTGTGTGTGTGCATGTGTGTTGCATGATGCGTATGATCACATTAACACTCACTATAACCCCCACGGGCATACTGAAGCATGCTGTCTGATGTCAGAGACTCCCCATACCCTTTGCACATATAACCTCCGTATGACCCCTGTGGTGCATGTGATACCTGCACAGTAATGTGTTGTGGCAATCTCACTAGTGATGAGTTGTATTCCTGGACCTGCCAAGTGTGTCAATGTGTGTGCATCCCTTTGAGAGTGTGGCTGTGTTGTTGCTGGCACCTGTTCATGTGGACAGGCTTGTGTACTACACTTACCATATATAACTACCATATCCCTGTTGCAGATGTCACTTAGCATCACATATACATTCTAAAGGTTCCTCACCATGTAACTTATGTAGAGCATCCAATAACTGCATGGAAATGTGATAGCACTACATAGTCATCAGGGATTTAATACCCTGTCCTGGTAGGTGTGTGACACAAACATGCTTAGGTTTTACTCTCCCAATCCCTCCCTAACTTGTCTTTGACTCTGTCTGCCTCTCTCACTCCCACTCTGGTGGATGTGGAGACATACACCTGCTTTGCTTAGGCAGCAGCATGTGTATTTTAAGTGATGCTCATAATCAGCTGATGGCCTCTGCATGAATTGCAGCCCTCCTCTAGCTGATTGCATGTGGAACAGCTCTGGTAACATTCCCATAGCCAATTGCATGGAGACACACTCCAGTATCTTGGAACATCATGTTGGTGTTGGGCCTTTCCATTCCCTGTGAGCAGGAACTCTATCTGTTGTTTGGCAAATAGCATCTCAGATGGATTGGGGATTTACCTCTAACAACGGTGGAAACAGGGCAACACACAGGTGGGGGATGTGCCTGACCTGACTGCACACTGTAAGTGCTATACTGCATTTGGAGTAATGTTGGTTTAACAGGATGTGTGTGGATATGGCTGACCTACATGTTACAATACCTGCCATGTCAGTGCTCTGTGTATGAGGAATCCCCATTTGTAGGGTCATCTGCAGACTGGGCAGTGTGTGGTGCCTTTGATTTCATGTGTTACCCACAGAGCACATGTCTGTGAACTGCAGAAGGTAGTGTGAGGATTGCAGTCTGAAGATGGTGGAACCGTGACAGTTACTGACTTCATATCCCTCATAGGACATATGTTGCAACAAACCCTGTTACAACAGTAAATGTATGAGGTTATCACAGCAACATGTCAATATTGGCCCTGTGTATGTGCTTCCAGCCAAACCTCTGTCAACCTTTGTACATATGTCAATCATTAAGAGGTGCATATGTGCTGTACACCATAATTAGTGACATCATATCTGATAACAAGCCAGTGAGATATCAAACTGCTACACATGTTATGTACAGTAGGGGTTATATTTGATGACATAATATTAGCATTCTGTGGTTGTGTGTACAGTACTGAGGTCTGTGTACTTATGGTGAATGTCAACAGTCTGTTTAATGTTAATATGTACTTTGGCCTGTGTACAGACTGTGGTAGATGTCATTGTTCTTGGTCCCATCCTATCTGATGTTACATGTTGCGCCACTGTATGTTACCATATTGGCTTAAATGTTTGTAGGGCCATACCACACATGTCCCATACCATAGACAGGCATCGCAACGCACTGTGTAGCAGCCCAGTATATGTGGGGTTTGTGTGTGAGTGGCACATATGAGGATGGTGTTGAACAGATAGTCCATATACTGTAATAATATGCTAGCGTACCATATGTGGCTGTGGCTGTGTTCACACTGGATGTAGCTATGCACTGTCACACAGGTGTATCTTACCCTATGCTGTGACATGCCTGTAGAGCCTGCTATATATGAAGGTACATGTGCATTTCTCCATAGGAAATGTAGGCCAGTGTTGAGCCAGTCTGCCTGTAGCCCGCACAGTGCTTTGTTACATGCCTAGCAGCTTAGTGTACTTACCCAGTGAGATGTCATGTCCAAATACTTGCCAGATGTACTGCTGCTGGGCCTCCCTTAACAGTCATGTATGCCAGACAGAGCAGTGGGATGCTGTACAGATGTATGTCAATATCTAGTGGGTAGTATGTGGCCATGGCACCTCTGTATCAGTGGTTAGTATGTGTCTGGACAGACAGGGATGTGTGAATGCATAACCTATGGGGGCATATGTATACCAGTCATTACATGTTATACCCATCTACATGGCTATTAACATCCACATTGTCAGGCTTGGTCCACATGTTTTGCACTAAGGGGTTCTGTGTATGCCTCTGGACTGTCCAGAGTGTGTCAGAATGTCCACATATATTGACCAATATCTCTGTTGTAGTCCACAGCAGCATTACGTGCTAGCAGCAGTACTGTACTATGATGTTCTTGGGATGTCTGTCAATAGCCAATGGCACACATGTGAAAAGCAGTTGTGACCTCCCACACACACCATGTCTGTGAAGACAATCACTATTATAGTAGCAATAGTCTACTGATATACCTAATAAACATACCTGACATCCCCTTGCACTACATAATTGGGACTATAGGGGCTGAGGTAGGCCTAAACTCCATGTTCAGGGCATATGGTGGAAATATATGTATATATAATTATCCAGATATCTATATAGGGTTCTACCTGACATAATCGAAACCACACAACACCGACAACCACATCACCGACACCACATAGTCGACAGTCCATAAACACGAAACCACACATAACCGACAACGAAATAACCGACGGTACACAAACACGAAACCCCATACACTGCACACACCACAATAACAATTAAAAACAAAACACATCCCCATTCCACAAACCACACACAACACAAGCACACCAAAATCCTTACAAGCCCACACTAAACCTTACCTAACCCTAAGGTCCGTCACTATCGCACACTTACCTACCCGCTCCTAACCCTAACTCACTTAACCCGCCCTATCGCCCCCTAACCCTAACTCTTAACCCACCCCTATCGCTCCCTACCCCTTACTCACTTAACCCACCCCTATCGCCTCCCTAACCCTAACTCACTTAACCCACCCCTATCGCCTCCCTAACCCTAACTCACTTAACCCACCCCTATCCCCACAGACCGTCAATCTCCACACTTACCTGCCTCGCACCCCTACGTCCGTCATACTCACACAGGCTATCCGCATGTCGGCATCGTCTGCGTTGGTGATGTCATCCGTCGAGTCGGTCTTCTGCATTGGCGAACTTCAGCCACTCGTGAGTCGCGTCGGTCTTGGTCGCTTTCGATCTTCTGGAGCTCATTCATGTCGGTCTTCTCAGCTGTCGACGAAGTCAGGTAGAACCCTATATAGATATATACTCATATACATATCGACATATATGGATGGGTATATATATATATATATATATATATATATATATATATATATATATATATATGTACATAGATATACATATACACACCCAGATATATACATATACAGAGAAATATATGGCTACACATATAAAGATAGTGTTACATATGCACATATACAGTAGTCCACTGCTGTTGTATCCCCCATACATACTGGTGACTGGGGCCATATATGTGTGGGCTTCACCTACACCATACATGTGTGCCCATATGCACTCCAGAGGCCAGTGTATGTAACAGTGGTAAATGGGCTTGCATTGTTGAGTGTAGGGGGGATGCACCATAAATAACCTAGGCTGTTACAATATGTGGAGGTATCAGATGTGAGCTGTCGTAAGGTATCTGAATGCACAGTACCATACAATTGACCTATATAGACATTATTTACATAAATTGGTTTAATGCAGGCCTACTGCCTCCTGCCATATAGACTGTTCTGTTTGTTAGTGTGCTTGTGATGGTGTCAGTTATGTAACAGTTACATCCCATTTGGTCAACTGAAGTCTTTACCACCTAGTGATTGTGGACAGAGTGTAGATACAGGCTGCTGAACTATACACCTGCATTACTTACTATTGATTGTTTGGTATCCTGTGGCCCAGTCTGTCTTTACTATTGTACTATTTGAAGGGCTTGGCCTGGACAGCAACAGTTTTGAACCTTTCCAGACTACTGTAATAGTATAACTGTTTCACAGTTGCATTACTCTGTTTAAATGGATGTCAGTGTCTGAACAGCTATATGACATGTCATATAAATCTGTGATAGTACACAAATAATAGTTTTCCATTTCTGCAGACCTGTGTGTGGTGTTTTATCCTATGACGTCTCTGTGGGTATATGTTGCAGGCAATGACTGTCATTTGTATGGGTGGCTCATCCAGTGTCAAGTCGTTAAGGTGTTTACTATAGGCATAGTGGCTGTACCATATTGTGTGCACCTATTACATAAGTATCTTACTATACATATCTCTGCGTGTGTATATGTAGTCACATGTATATATATATATATATATATATATATATATATATATATATATATATACATGTGTGTATATATATATATATATATATATATATATATATATATATATATATATATGTATATCTGTATCTGCATATATATGTGTCTGTATATATCTATCCTGGGGATGTTGATAGCTTCCACTATTTACATTTCCTATGGGAGCCAGACTGTACTGCATGATATGTTACCAATACCAGCTTGACATCATACAGGTGGGATGTAGTACTGTTAACATCTTGCACCCATGTTGTGTCAGGTCCTGGTTATGGGATCTACAACACTTAGTAGTGTATTTCAGGGCAGACACGTTTGGCTGTGGGGGTGGGGGGGTGGGTATACCTGTTCTTACAAGACGTATATTGTTTGGGCCCTCTCAACCCCATTAATGGTACATGTGGACATATAGGTTTTAGTTAATCTCCCATTGATATCTACACATGTATGTCCATATATACCTATATAGATATATATATTTGCTTACATATATATATAGCTATGTCCATATATACCAACATAGATATATATCTGCTTACATATATGTAGCTTGCTGTGTATATGTTGACATATAGGTGTAGACATATATATGTGTTGATGTAGCCATTTGCATGTATATATGTTTTATATATATATATATATATATATATATATATATATATATATATATATATATATATAGATGTACATATATCAATATGTTTAATTTGTTTATATATTAATATATTTAAACACACACATACATCTAAATGGTGGAATACATTATTTGTACTGTTTAATGTCTGGGTTGGATGATATGTTTGTAAAAACATCAGGGTTTTGTATATCTGGCATGGCTTAGTGGCAAATCACTTTGTCTAGGGTGTGTATGGTCTTGGGTTTGAGCCTTGCAGAGGTTGTTTATTTTGTTGCTGGGCCGAACACGGGCCATTGAATACAGAGTGATTAAGACATTTTAAAGCGGTTGTAAACGGGTTTGCGGAGGTAAGCACTAACTTCCGGTTACAGTTTCTTATACTCAGCTTCTGTATTGCTTAACCTGTGTAGGCATTGTTACCCCTGCAAACAGGCTGAAACCCACTTACTGCTGCTTAAAAGTGCTTACTCCCGCTTACCCCCGCACTAATTTCTTTAAAAGAAAAGAAAAGAGGGTTGATAGGAAAGTGGTGAAAAAGGGGCACAAAGAGGGAAAGACAGTAGGGGAAATAGCTAGGGATGTGCAGGAAGGGTGTTGGGAAGGTCCATAGCTGCCCATTTCTTCTGCAGCAACAGCTGTGCATATACACTGAATTTGAAGATAGGTTTGGACACTCAAACCCCTGAGAGAGGGGTGAGGGCAACAATAATAAGTTGTGATGCCAATTAGACCGGATTACATGTTTCCAGTGGACACATGTGCAAAATGGACAGATATGTATGGGGCACGATTTTTTTGTGGGAACAGATTGTCCTTTTTTTTTTTCAGGTGAGAGTGGGATGTTGGGGAGGGGTATTAGGTATATTTGGGGAGGTAGGTTGGGTAGGTTAAAAGACAAGACAAACAAGACGCATACAGGGGTGGTACATGACACATGTATGGGGTAAACACCTTGATGGGGAGGGGTGTTGGGATATCGGAAGCCCACAAGCTCCCTAGTGGTAACAGTGGGACTGAGGTCCCTACCCATGAGCAGTCACCACTGCACCTTCACAGCCCCGAAGGTGGCTGTGCTAGTGGCTGAGTCGCAGAGCCAGGCTGACTCTCTAATTGCGACACATGGCCCTCGAGCTGGCGAAGAAGATCACCAAACTGCTCGTTGATCGCTCTACACACCACAACCCTGACCTGGAAACGGGTGACAGGTGCCTGTCCACGCCCACTCCTAGGAGGGGTGTGAGCCCCATCCCCTGAGGCAGTTCCACCTGAAGGTGGTGCAGGACCAATACACAGGCAGGTCCCGGGTTGGGTCCCAGACATGCCGGTGCCCAGTGCCATGGCCAGCTGAGGTGGGACAAGTGGGTCCGCTGGGACCGGCCTTCCCAAGCATGCTATAGTGTTTACATTTCATCATCATTTGTGGGTTAGTAATAGTCAACATATTCCAGGGTTAGGTACACCAGCATGCATAGATATTCCCATTAACCCATACACCAGATATGGAACAGCTGCATAGCAAACAGAACACATGCATATATGGGACTACAGTGGTAATAAGAACAGCATGCAGGTACATTGATGGCATCATGCCACCAATGTTGGAATAATTCAATATAGCACATGCATGGGAACCATTAACATTTTATCAAATGATTGGACATTATCAGAACATAGGTGTCATTACATACCGGTTGGGGTGGGTATGTTGATTATTGTTGGAGATATGGTGGGGGAGATGTCACTTAGCAACGTGTATATTCCTGTAGTCTACATTACTATCCCAGTCAGTGCTGTTATCTGTACCTTACAAGTCTTACTGCACTACCCTATAGCCTTAGTTTGGACAGTGATATGGCTGCTGACATCAATACACATAAACTGGTATTACCTGCGGTATACACCTCTTACCTGGTATACCTGTGGAGGGAATGTTTGTTAACACTAACTGTTTGTATACATACTCCTGGATTCCAGGTTGATGTTTTGCACTATGCTATCCAACTCTTCCTCCACAGACTCTGGCCATGTGTTGACCACATACTGGTGTGCCTGGACATATCTATAATATTTCCGTCTTCTACCTTTAGTGACCTGACACACACATATACATGCTTTCCTACACAGTTATATTTTGTAGCACAGTGTGGGTGACCAGTGATACTTTATTATTCAGAGAAACTGCAACACTCACAATTCCCTACAATACCAGAGTGAACAGTACCAGTACAGGTTATAATGGTCTGTATTTCACATCACAGTGCTCGTATCCAATGTACCTGTGGGAGCAATGTTTGTTAGCATTACCTGACAGTTGCCACACAAAGTTCCAGATTACACATTAGTATTATGCACATACATCTCACTCTGTTACTTTATACACTCTGGTCACAGCCTGACAACATGGGAGTGTAGATAGGACATACTTGATATATTACTCTCCTAACAGTTTTGGGGGGTTGCTACAGTGACAGGTGTATTCTCATAGATGTTTGCCTAATCACTTGTATTCCCTGTTTGCTGGATAAACTTCTGGGATCATCCCACAGACTTAACAGGGTGATAGGGGGATAGGCAGCAATATGGTCACATATACTGGACATTCTGGCCTCATCTGTACAGTTGTGGGGTATGAATCTGTATGCAAATAGAAAAACGCTCAGTTTCATAAATCCAAGAAAAACACAAATAGCAAGCTTCACAAGGCAGAATCACAGATTTTTTTTCTTCATCACTTTATTTGGTACCTTGGCCTTTCGCATTCAAAGAATAATTACATTCTAGTGCTCCTTTCCTTTATACCCCATTCAATATGCACAGATATAATTAATCAATGAACTTTTTTAAAAGTATATACATCTTCAATTTCATTTAAATACATTCTTATAAATAATTACATTTAAACTTCTAATATCAGGTTACTATCATTTGCATCATTCTAACTATACACTTTAACACAGTTTATCTTTTATATAAATATTAAATGCATTATAATGTCAAATTGCCATCAATATTCAAACCTCTAGGTTGCAAAGTTTTATAATCAATAATACATCTACATTCTAGCCTTTCCAATTCATCTTTAAAACTTCCCCCATCTCTAGAAAAAGGTTGTGCCAAAACACTATACAACAGACTAGTATGATTCCCCCCATGTGTGGACCAAAAGTGCTCAGCTACTGGACTAAACATATTTCTGTTTTTAATGTCCTTAAGGTGTTCCAGAATTCTTACCCTCACCTTTCTCTTAGTTTGACCAATGTACCATTTTCCCTCTCACATCCACAGCCTATTATATAAACAATGCTTTGCGACTTGCATGTGTACCCTTCTTTTGCCTTATATACCCTTTCATTAATCTTTGTTCCAACCAGGTTTTTAACCCTACCACATATACGGCAGTTTCCACATGGACACATACCTTTCCTTCTCATCTTTTCAGTATGCATTCTATCATCCCCACCTAAAATTTCCTTCAGGTTATGGCACCTACTGTAAGAAAAAGTTATATGTTCCGGAAATAAAGTGCCTACATTACCATCCTCCATACCCGTGTACCAACATTCCTTATTATTATCTCCATTCTTAAACTAAAGGGTGAACATTTTGTAACAAACAATATATTTTCCTGTTCCTGTTCATGTTCTACCCTTCTTTGAACATTCTCCCTATCCAAAAATAACTTTTCCTGCTTCACCTACTTCTGTCTCTTTCTTTTCCTTCTCCCAAAATAGTTTTTTTAGCATCTAGAATAACCCCTTCAGGGTATCCCCTAGATCTTAATCTCAATATTGTATCCTGTAAAACATTTAATTTAAACTTTTCCTCAGAAGTATTCAAAAATAAAAATAAAATTCAAAAAATGCAGCCTAATTCCTCTCCCATGATTCAGACCATGGCTGTGGCTGCTACAACTTAAACACTGTCCATCACAGTTGTGTCTGCTATATAGATATTGCTGTATATCTCCTATCTGCTTTCTGTCTTATTAATCCCCTGTGCTTTTGCATTCTGACCTTGTATTACAACACTCTTATACAGATTTCCTAGACAGTTTTATGTTGTAGGACAGTGTGGGTGACAGTGATGTATACCTCATTATTCAGAACAACTGCATATCATTCTTGTATTTCTGGGCACAGTGTTGGTATCTGACAGACCTGTCAGAGGAATGTTTATTAGCACTACCTGAATGTTCCCACACACAGTACCAGATTCCAAATTACTATTATGCACATACATCTCACTCTGTTACTGTACACACTCTGACCACAGCTTGACAACTTGGGGTGTAAATGGGAAATACGTGGCTTCTTAGTCACATAAGGTATTGGGGAGTTGCTAGTGTGCCAGCTTTGTTCTCATAGCCGTGTGTCAATCAGTTGTATTTCCTGTTTGCTGCCTATACATCTGGGATCATCCCACTGATTTCCCAGGGGGACAGATTGATAAGCAAAATATATGGGCCACTTTAATAGACATTCTGGACATATCTGTACAGTTGTGGGGAATGATTCTGTATGCAGACTACTACCACTGCCCGGATTCAAACCATGGCTGTGTGTACTAAAAAAACAACAGTCCACAGCCCAGTTGGATTACACCTGACATATACAGGCATCCCTATACATTCAATTTATGGTGCACAGTGTGGGTAACAGTGCTTAATACTACAGTACTATTACATGATTGCATATCTGCATTACCGTATGATACCAGGATATATACATGCAGTCCAGCAGATAGACCTGTTTTGTCAGGCTAGTACACTTTTATTGACTTACAAACAATATGACACTCTTACTGCCATCTTCTGTAGTGTATGCAGCACTTGCCTTGAACAATACAGGTTTTATACTAGCAATTTATTTACTACTACTTTTATTTTTATTTCCTATGACAGTAAATGCATGAGTATTACTGACCTGCCTTGCGTCACAACCTCACCAGGTGACTGATGTGGGCTTCCTGGTTTGCGGCCCACTCCATTGCAGCTGTGGGTGACATAAGAGGAATATTTAGCCATCCCTATCCATGATATACCTGAGCTGGCAATTATTACACACATACTGGGATGATACTCACACATGTCTGGAACATCCCCTGACAATCTAGCCTCTTGGAGCCACTCCTCCAAGAGGTCCCCCTTATGTCACTTCAGATTGGCATAGTGGTACCTGACCTGCTCACCAGTTCAGGGTATGCCAGTGGCACTGGTGAGGTTGCGGGCGAGATGGTCCCAGGCCTCTGCCTTATATTGGGAGCCCCAGTACTGGCCCTGCAGCAGTCTCTGAGCATGGTCTTTAACTAGGAATCCTACCATGACCTTGGACTCCTAGATGCACCAGCACTGAGCTCGGAAGCACACACCTGCTCTCCTTAGTGCAAAAGTGCCTGCAAGGGGAAGCTACAACCAGTTATGAGATGTATTCCCACCTCTTGGGTTTAAGTAAGGCTGATTTCCCACATTTTTCCGTGATTGACCGGTTTTGAAAAGGCTAAGCTATGGGCAAATCTGCTTACCTAGGGTTGGCATTGTTTAAATGGGTATACCAAAGGGCGCATTGAGTTAACTGGTCTGCACATTGCTTATACCTCCTAAGCTGGCCTGTGCAATGCTTAGCATTGCTACATTAGACTTTGCATTATATTTCCTTTTGGACATTGATTTCTTATTCATTGCATCTTATATATCTACCAGGTATCCACAATTAATGTGTACACACACTCTATGGGGTCCTTGTATTTTATTGGGGACTTCAACACTCTATTACAATTATACCTCACTTCTAGGCTTACTGCTGTACTCCAGTTCACATATTTATGTTATGTAGTAGGTTATGGAACATATAACTGTATACTGATTCCTTTCACAGGTTCAGTTTGGTTTTACTACGGTGAGGACTTGTTTGCTGATACCTCATCCTTCTGTACTTTTGCGATGGCTTAGTGGTTAACTATTGCGACTATGGTGTATGGGGTCCTGGTTTTGAGACCTGCATGGTTGTTTATTTTGTTGATGGCCAAAACAAGGGCCGTTGGATACAGAGTGATTAAGGCACTTTTGAGCAGTTGTAGGCGGGTTTGTGCGAGGGTATGCACTGCTAACCTGCCATTACATCTGCTTACATGGAGTTAGCTTTAGAATTGCTTAGCCAGTGTAGGTATTGCTTACTGCCGCACAAACGGGCTTACACCCACTAACTAGTGCTTAAATATGCTTACTACTGCTTATTTGTTCTTAAACCTGCTTACTAGTGCCTTATTCATTATGACACTAACACCTCACATGTGCATTTACTACAGCACTCCAGTTCATAAAAATCTGTTATTTAGTGGGTTATGCAACATAAATATTACTCATAATGTGCTTTGTCATGGAAAATGGTATCTGCTGCAGTGAGACTCAAACCGGGAATGCCTGCTCGTAAGGTGAATGCTCTGCCCACTACACTATTGCTAAGCTGCTTCATTTGCATATATCTTCCTTGTTATCCTTTTCAGCCATTTAAGCTACACTAACCATAGCTAAGCGATGGGCACACCTGCCACCTATGGTTAGCTTTAATTGGATTTTTAAAAAAAATATAAAAGGGTTTCTTCATTTTATTTATATGTACTGTTGCTGTTGTACACATGGGGGACTGTTGGTGGGGATATGTAGACACCTATGAGTGGTCTCACTCATTTATTACCCCTTTCTGCTGTTCTGCATTGCGGGGGCATGTATATTCTGAGGGCTTTGCTCTCAGTCACACCCCCTGCACTCTTACACGCTTTGTGTAAGATTAAGAGCTCAGGCAACTTGCCTCATTATTATGCATGGCACGCTAAGCTAGTCCTGCACAGAAGCTTAGTAAATTTGGGGGAGTAACTATTAAATTTATAATATTTTGTAAACAACTTACAATGTCCCAACAATCACTCAAGTTATACACATACTGTCAGCAGCATTTTGTTCAGCTGGCTGAGAACTTTCATATGATGCCAAGCAGTTCTGTCTGTGCTACTCGGTTGTCAAGATACTTAGAGAAACACGAAATTTATGACAATATAAATAAATATTACATGAACAATTAATATATCTTTATCTGTACTAGAGAGAGGTCATGTCAATGCAGTTGTATTTCCCATCGTGTAAACATTAGGATAAAAATTTTAAAACTTGGTATGTAGTGTGGTTTTGAAATTATTAATGCAAATATGATCAAGCAATGCTTGATGCTAGAGGTGTCAGTAGGATGTAACTGCAAAAACACGTGGTGGCATCACTAGGGTGTAATAAGCTAAATAAGAAACAAAGGACCATATTGCAATCCAGCAGTAAAAAGAAAAATAAGTGCTCACCAAAAACATGCATTACCTGCTTACTATGTGTATAAGACATAAACAGCCTGTCAGACACCAAAACAGGGGTCAGGGCAATCTCAGAATCATCTGCATAAGGGGCAGAGCAAGCTTTTCTACATAAGTAATGCTACCTTATTACTATTACTAATACTTCTGCTACTAATACTGACAACATTGACCACTTCAACTAATAACACTACTGAAATTAAGCAGAATAAACTAAGTTGAAAATAATTATGTATCCTAAAGAAAACAAAACCTTTAGCTAAACAAACATTAGCTGGCCATTCTGTGCATTGGGCATAGGTAACCGTAAATCACAGAAATGTGCTAGTGCAGTGCACAGTCATAACCATTTGCACAGTGCACAGGGGGTTACAGGATGGCAAGCCTGATACCAAAGAAGTGTGTGAGTGTAAGAGAAGAGAGGTTAAAGCAACTATGCACTGCCAGGGCCAGTATCATCATATGTAAAGAAGTCAATTTTAAATAATATTTGGTGTGTGGGTGTGTAACACTTCATGCTCCATATGAGATGCACTGTTCTTGGATCTGCGGAAACAAAAACACAGCATTTGTGCCAGCCGTACATCCTGGCAGTGTAAAGAGACATGAGACATGTAGAATAAGTGGAAGGCCTCAGCCGCTGGGGAAATACCACTACTCTTATCGTTTTCTCACTTATCTGGTGAGGTGGGAAGAGAGCCCCTTCGGGGCTCTCCTTTCTGACAACAAGCACTCGGGCATCCAGGCGTGACCTGCTCTGGGGACAATGTCAGGTGGGGAGTTTGTCTGGGGGGTACACCAGTCAAAGAGTAACCCAGGGGTCCTAAGGCGAGCTCAGGGAGGACAGAAACCTCCCATGGAGCAAAAGGGCAAAGGCTCGCTTGATCTTAATTTGCAGTATGAATACAGACCGTGAAAGCAGGGCCTCATGATCCTTCTGGCTTTTTGGGTTTTAAGCAGGAATTGTCAGAGAAATTAACACAGGGATAACTGGCTTGTGACAGCCAAGCGTTCATAGCGATGTTGTTTTTTCATCCTTCAATGTCAGCTCTTCCTATCAATATGAAGCAAAATTCACCAAGCTTTGGATTGTTCACCCACTAGTAGAGACTGTGAGCTGGGATTAGACCATCATGAGACAGGCTAGTTTTACCCTACTGATGATGTGTTATTGTGATAATAATCCTGCTCAGTATGAGAGGAACTGCATTTGGTGTGAGCTGTGTATGATAGAGCATCCAGTTCATTGTTGATACCCCTGACTGTATGAACTACCTCTAGCAGGAGTTGCAGTGCTAGTTCCATGGCACTCAAGAAGTTGTGGTGCCACCTGAATGTAAATGATGTCTGTTATTAGTTGTCTTTGGGGCTACATCCATAGTCATGTGTGTGCATTCACCATTGACAGAGCAGTGGAAGTGCTACTACTGCAGAAAACAGGATCTGGCATGCCCACAGCCACTTTAGCTCACATCTGGTGATGTATCAATTGTTTGGCCTAATGGATGCTACCCCTCCCCCACCATACATTCTATAATAGAGACTACATAGTTAAGTGTGTCATTCATTCTGTCCAAAGCGTCACACACATGGATTTTGAGTCTCATACATCAGAATGTATGAGATGCGGAATTCTGACTATCTCTTCTCAAGCCCTGCTGGAATGCATCAGTGTCTCCACAATGTCCTTGCACATATGTTGAGTAGCAGATACTGACACAGTAACATCACAGGGTGACTGGTAAGCATACATTCTTTGTGCACCTCTACTGACACATATGTGAGGTACTTTATCCTCATAAAGGTTGGAGCAGGGGAGATTCTACCAGCTCTGCAACAGGAGAAACCACACAACCCTGATCAACCTTATTCACTTTCAAATGTCACTGTGTCATGGTATGCTGAGGCATAGTGACTGTGTCAGGCATACTTTCTGCAACTCCACCTAGAACATCACTTGTGGAAGTCTTCTGGCTGTCCTCCACCTCTGCAACGACATTAACAACTGCAATGTGGAACTCTTCTGAGTTGTCTGGATTCCTTGTTATCAACAGGAACTCCTCCATCTCAGTGAGTTGCAGTTTGGCAGAAGTCCCATCCCATTAGGTATTTGCTTCTATACCACAACCTTTGATCTGTCAGCAGACTTTTTAATCATATTAGTGGATCTTTGCCTGACACATCACATCCCTAGCCACTCACAGCATTCACATTATTGACCACCTGCTGTCAGACACAGTCACAGCAGGGGTTATCAGCTGAATGAAGATCTAGAAGCCATGCCCCTTGGAGACAGAGGGCCCGGTGTATGAGCTCATTCTCAGAAAATGAGAATGGAAGTTTCCATGGGCCTGAAACCTTTTTTGGGAGGATCCATATCCCTGTTGTAATAAAGAAAATTGTATATCAGACCAAACACATCAGTGAGTGGGAAATTATAGGCTGATCTACTTCTGGGAAGTAACTACTCATTATGCATGCATCATTTATAATGGAACCAAACACTTCTGAATATATTACTGCAAGACCTGTAATATCCCCATGTGCACCCCTCCACAAAAGGATAAAACTCATGACTACACAACTGAATAAACTGATTTTCAGGTACATAGAAGAATAGGTATATACAATTACTAGGCAGATCAAACAGCCATATAAGCTACCACAAATCAGACATGTCTGAATATCCTAAGGATGTTACCCAAACCTCATGAAATACAATAAAGGGATAACTACAATAACAGAGATTATGCTTGTTCATTTCAAAACACAGTTTTACAAAGTTAGATATTAGTCATTGCATATAAAGTGATTCAAAACATAAACTTGGGAGCTGTACATGTAAAGAACATTACATATCTTGAAAGAGTTCAAACAGTTCTCCTAAAAGTATCACAAATCCAACAGTCGTATTGTTAGCAACTGTTTTGTTTGGCAGCCCTTGAGAAACCAAGTAGTCTTCCCTAACACAATGGAAGTTCCATAGCCTCAGGTTCTGCTTATATGATAAACTGTTGGTGATTCCCTGCCGGGTGAGGAAAGTAAGCCTATATTTTTTGTCTATGACTGATAGAGCTGCTATCTCTTTTACCTATTCCATTTTGTTTTCTACTTTAAGAAATCTGCTTGGCCTGGTGTTTTTGTTCCATGTGAGAGGTAGATACTTGCATTATCTAGGCTGCACATTTCACACATTTTTTTATTAGTTAATTGTCTCTTGAGTGAGACTTAAATACACAGTGAATCTCTGGCCCTTTGTCTTTTGCTGAAAAGATTTCAAGCCTGCATAAACTAAAGCACTGCTGGTGATTCCCTGCTAGTGTTTCCCCACCCTTTTTGTTGATGTTCTTTTTAAAACTAGTGATTTTAACCTGTCCACACCTACTGTAAACTGATCTTAATAAGTTCCTCCCTTAGTACGTTCGCTCGTGATAATATTGAACTATCTATTTGCCTTTCCTTGTGGTTGTATGGAGTAAGTGCAATTTGCCTGTCATTGTCTGTTCTACTGATTTACTTGATCTAAATTCATTTTCTAGCCAGTTACTGTATTCTTACACTTTAGCAAGCACTTGTATTACATCAAGATGTCAGTTGGATTTTCCATCTAGTGCACTGGGAGGTAGCCTGATATGTTTAGGTTGGGGAAACAGTTGAGATTTCTGCATCAATAAAATAAGTATATTTTGTGTCTCTATTGTACTTTCTAAATCGCATTGTGTCTGATCACTTCTTTTTTTCTACATTTCACTGTTGTGACTGCATATTTTCTGCACTTGTTTTCAACTATATTTTCAGCCTAGATAGCATAGTCTAGATTCAGACCTGCTGAATCTAGCCTGTTTTTGTTATACTCGAGCACTAAATCAGCCATCTTACATTAAGAAAGGTTTCCCTGTAACCTTGTGGCAAAAGAGTGTGGATCCAGCCTTCTCTGAGCTGGGGATTGCTGGAGGAAGGTTCATTGTGTACTTTCCTATTGACCGATTAGTTTAAAACTGTGTAATTTCACCTATATTTAAGCCTTCAATTTGTTTAACCCTGTACACTGTGCAACAGGGTGTGGTGGTGCCCTGTATAGAGGCAAACACCTTGAAGCACAATTTTTCTGTAGACAACTGTCAGTGGAATCTACATAAGTTTCTCTGTTGCACTAAAGGCAACTTAGTTGCACACTGAGCAGCACTGCCACACCTATCATCCAATCCACAACCCTCAGTTTAACAACCCTTGATAGTCCTAGTGCAAAAACGGTCAATCTGTCAATCTGTCCCACTCCTTGCCCTAATAGCTCATATGGTAAAAACCTGCTATAACAGACAGTTTCCCCATCATTTCTCCAGACAGCCTGATTGACAAAGGAATTCTAAGACAATGTAGTAATTGCTTCATGTATACTGACAACCATTTACTTCCACAGAAAACAAATATTTTATGTGAGAGACGGAAGTACACTGTGAAACTGGAATCACTTCTCTCATGTAACAAGAAACTGGATGCAAAACAGGTTGTCACTACACACTTTCCACCTCTCACACAAACTAATGACATGACACATAGACCCACATACATGGAGGTACTTGCTAAATGTCTACCAAAAGATCAGAGTCCTCCCAAAACAAAGTGCACACACTGTTGCACATGTAGAAACCACAACACATAACACATACAAATGCGTCTCAACAAATAAGACCCTAAGGAAAAAATGCCTCTAAACCAAATGCCCTGGTCATATGTGACTCCATAGTGAAACACACAGATGTTTGTTTCCCTCACAAGGCTGGACAAGGAGAAAGTCATGGTCAGCTGCCTGTCCAGTGCCAGGATCTGTCAATATATGCATGCACTCAAGTCACTCAACAACAAGTACGATTATGACTTGGTCATAGTTCACGTGGGGATGAATGACTTGAGATGTACCTCTCTGGATTATATGAAGAGAGACATGATTGAACTGTCAAACTATATGTTCCAGGCAGGTATGACCCTAGCCCTAAGCAGCATTCTACATCCTCCCAGGATGATGCCACAGTATAAACAAAAAAATTATCAACTTCTACTATTGGCTTAGGACTCTTTTTTCCACCTAGCTCTCTCTTCTCCCCTCTCACCTTTGCCTTGCTTCCTTACCTGTTAATTATCTTAACGTGCTCTCTTCTCATCTAACCCATCCCATTCCTTACCTAATTCTTATTACTCTACTTTTATTTTACTCTTATTTTTGTATCCTTATCTATAAGAATTTTTATCCTGTATAATGTTGTTTGAATTTCTCTGTGTGTGGTAGTAATTCTTTCTTGTTGTACTATTTTATTTGAAGAGTTTTGAAGAATTTTGCTGTTTTTTCTATTACTAACCTATGTACTAATTGTTTTCTTGCTATGTATGTTGATTTTTTACATATGTATTAATTTGTACTTCTGCGGAGCTTTTCTCCTCGGGCCTCTACTGAAAATGGAAATATCTCCAGCTAGACTAGCCCGGTCAACAAATGTAAAATAAAAATAAAATAAATAAAATCTTGTGTCAGTCCAGGGGAATCCAGTATTTGTCAGCCTGGGATGACATGGTGAACAAGCCACACTGCTTTGCCGGAGGTGGCCTGTACCTGTCTCCTGTAGGCTTTTGGATACTGGCAAAGGTGCTTGCCTCCACCATAGTGCATTTTTTAGGCAATGTCAAAACAACAATGTTTCTGACATAACAAAATCCACCCGAGGCAAACTCAAGGATCTGCTGCTTAATACAATAAGCTGAAATATAAAGCAGCAGTCCCTGGAAGCACTCCTCACCTTGGAAGATTCTGACATCTGTGCAGTCACTGAGACATGGCTTAAGGCCATAGAGAGCACCCTGGCCATGCAAGGCTCCAATGCCTTCCACACATTCAGACCTCAAAATGAGTGTGAAAGTACCAAAGTTGAAGGGATATTCATCTTCATTAAAGACAAGTATACCTCGGACTGATCAAACAGTATGACTCTCTCAAACTTCTCCATGTCCAGTTAATTCTAGGAAAATAGCATACCACATCAGTGCTAGCTATAGGTCCCCCATCATGAACCCAGAAAAGCACACTGCCTACCTGGACTAACTAGAATCACTCTCCATACAGCCCAAAACCTTAGTAATAGGTGATTTCAACTATCCTTACATCAACTAGATGACATATATGATAGCAAACATGTTTGCCCAGGGGTTCCTGGTCTTTGTTAATTCAAATGCTCTGGAGCACATAGTCTGCACTCCCAGAAGAGATTCAAATGTCGTAGACACAGTACTCACCAACATGGAGTGTCACTGCACTCCCCCCTCCCCACCATCAGACCATAAAACTGTCTCATTTGAAGTAACTATTGGACTTGACAACCCCACTGGAGTAAAAAAACTGAAGAACATGTCCAGTACTAACTTCAGACTACTAAGCAATGGCATAAAAAGTTTCATACCCCCCTGCACTCACAGACAAAAATAAGTCTTATGCAAAGGTATACTTAGATGCAGTGTGTAAACACTTAAGCAGCTGCATAGACTTGGCTGTACCTGATCAGATCAAAACCAGGTCCTCCTGAAAAACAAGCCACCCTGGTGGACCTCAACTATAAAAGGCTATATAACAAGAGGAAGAAACTGATGTCTAAGAATAAGAGGGAAGTGACTCAGCAGAGGAAGAATTTTTCTCCTCTGCTTGAACAAGCAAATCAGAAATCTTGTGAAACCCTGTAAAGCTAAGTTGTTGTTGTTGTTGTTGTGTCTTTCGGCTTTTTCCAGTTAGGGGTCGCCACAGTGGAACTCCGGTCCACTAATGATTAAGTATGAAGCTAAAATATCATTCCTAGCTAAGGATAATTATATGGCCTTCTTTATTTACATCCAAAACCTAAAAGGGAATGCCCAGCTTTGTGCAGAACTGGTAATAGATGGTAACACTCATACTGCACCAAAAGAAATCGCCAAACTGCTAGCTGACAGATTTGGTGCAAATTTCACCCCATTGTCCCACCGGCCATACTCCGAAGCATACATGACACCAGTCCACTGCCTAATACCTCTAGAGATCAGGTCTTATCTGCACTCTCCAAGGCCAAAAACATGGCTTCAGTAGGACCAGATAACATCCCAGGATGCATATTAAGCAATCTAAATCAGGACCTAGCAGACCCACTTAACTGTCTCTTTAATTATAGCCTGGGGATTGGCTTTGTTCTAGCACAGTGGAGAACAGCAACAGTAATCCCCTTGCACAAAGAGGGGCCATCAACAGATCTCAACTCAAGGCCATGGAAAGAATCATCATGGACCTTATCAATAAGGCCATAGGTGACCTTTAAACTCTAAACCCAACCCAATCTGGCTTTGTTAAGGGTAGATCATGCTTATTAAACCTGGTGGACTTCTTCAAGAAAGTCATCAAAGCCCTGGATGAAGGTAAGACAGATTTTGACACAATCCTCAACTCGTGTATCATTGAAAAACTCTCTCATTTAGGGATTAAGCATGAAGTTATGGAATACCTGATGAGTATGCTTCACATACCTGAATAGACATGGGAAAGAAAGATAGAGCTGATATGGCACAATATTTATACAAAGGAGAAAGCCAAATTAATAAAAAAACAGTACAGCATAAACTAAAAATAAAGGCAAAGGCATCCAGATATGGAAAAATTCACAATAAAAATATGGTCATAAAAGGGAAATGTAGAATAGAAGATTAGTAAAGTAGAAGTGAAAAACATAGAATCTGAAGTTATGGAATACCTGCAAAGTGAAGGATTTAGTGTATGAAGTCTTACATAGGTTATATTACACATAATGGAATGAGTCCCCAAGTAAGGAGACACAGGAGGAGCAGGAGACATCTCAAAAAATATGGACATGGGAAAGAAAGAGAGATTTAATATGGTGCAATATATCTGCAAAGGAGAAAGAAGCACCAATGATATTTGAAGAGAAATACATGCAAAGACATCCAGAGATGGAAAATTTTACAATAGAAAAATAAGAAAACAAAGAGGAAAAGCAGAAAAGAGGAATAGTAATGGTGAAGTTAATGAAATAGAAACTGAGGTTATAGATTACCAGTGAAGTGAAGGATTTAGTGTAGAAAATCCAACTCTCGTAACATCACAGCAGGATAGAGCAATGAATCCTCAAATTAAAACGAAACCAGCTGAGTGGGAAACAACTGATCAGTTGCCATATGAAGATACTTTGGATCTTTCCATAGGAAACCAGTACAAAACCTCAGCTGGTATTGCACAGCAAGGTAGGAAACAGAAATCTGTGGCAACCCTAACTCAGTCAATGCTGTGGAGCGACAGGCCAGTGAGTTCCCATATGAAAAAGCAATGGATGACACAAGATGAAACTGAAGAAAATGTGTCACAGAAAGATGCTCTGGAACTTTTTGTAGAATGTCCATAGGAAATTGAGAATAAAGAATGTGCCCTCCGTTTAGAAGAAAATGATCTAAGATAAAAGAAGAGAGCATCTGGATTTAATAAAGACGTTCAGTCATATTAAGATGAATGAAAGCAACAGATTACAGAAAGCCAATAAAACCCAAAATGTTGGAAGGTTGATGAAACAAATGAACACAGTAATTGACACTGTTCATAGAGTTTCATATGATATAACAGAAGTAAATAGGATATATTACTGTGCAGCTAAATTAGTAACAGATAAAGTCTTATCACAAAAAACAGGGGGATATAAGAGAAAGGAAGGGGAAAAATCAAATGCCATCATGGAAGCATCAAATAGAGAAAACTATAAAGCAATTAAGACAAGAAGTGTCACTGTTAGAAGAGTATAACAGACAGACGGATCAACAAAAATATTCAGTAAGACAGACTTGATAAAAGCAATGTTCAATATCTGAACAGATCAGGCTCTATCATGCACTGTCACAAAAATAAACTACAAATATTAGCACAGGCAAAAAACTTAGAAGTTATGCAGATAAATATAAAAGAAAAGTACAAAATAAGCAATTTATTGACGACACAATGGTTTTATAGAAAATTTGGAAACAAGGCAAAAGGAATTGAAGCATCATGAAAAAAGAAGAAATAGATATATTTAGGAGAAATACCTATGAAGATCATCTGAAACATAATAAATATGAGTGGATAGAAGAAGTAAAAGAAAAAAATAATAAGTTCAAATATATAGGATATGAAATGGTATGAAGTAATGGCCAGAGAGATTGAAACAAAGATAAGAAAAGCTCCTAATTGGAAAACCCCAGGCCCAGATGCAGTACCTAACTTCTGGCTGAAAGTATTAACATCTTTACATGAAGATTAAGCCATGAGTAACAACTATTTATGTGCACACCCCTAACAGATAACAACCTTGTTAAGAACAGGACAAACAACATTCATACTTAACTACAAGCTATCCTAGAAATTATAGATCAATGACTTACCTTTTTACAATGTATAAACTATACACTGGAAGTGATGATGACAAAGTTTATAGTCATTTAGAAGAAAAGTCAGTCATGGCAATAGATCAAAAGGATAACAAAAGAAAGTCATATGGAAAGAAAGATCATTTGTTGTTAAATAAAGTCATAATGGACAACTGTAAAAAGGGGAAGAATCTAAGTATGACATGGATAGACTACTAAAAAGCATTTAACAGTATCCCACATTCATGGATAAAAGAGTGTTTAAAAATGTATAAGATACACCCTGCACTGATTGATTATTTTACTGTGACCAGTGGCAAACCACTTTGCAGTTAAGCCATGATAGAGGACAAATTATTATTCAAGAGATAAAATTCAAAGGGCGATAGTCCTGGGTGACTCTGTCACCGCTGCTCTTTATGTGATTCATGAATTGATGTAACTTTTGAATTTTACACACAAGTACAGTACAAGGATTATAGTTTAATGTACTGAAAAAAAAGTTAATACGTGAACAGTATGTTTTTTAAAACCCAAAACAACTACATTATCTTGTTTTTAAATATTTTTAAACATTTTTGTTTTTTAAACAATTTTTATAAATTGGATCTGATAAATCAATTAATTAATTAACCAATTCAATGGATGAGATATATATACGTGTGTCACAGGATGTTGCTTTGTTCTGAAGAAGTTTCCGTTTATTTGGAAATGAAAGCGCTTAACCCATGTTCTATTTTTATCGTCTATTAAACCTTTGTGGAATTATACTTTTGGACTGTAGAGTTTGATTTGCTGATTTGGTGATTTGGTGACGTTTATGGGACAGCCTTCATTGAGTCTGTTACGGGATTGCACTTTTCTTTACTAGTTTATTTTTTCCCGTTTTCCATTTTGTGTTTACCGCTGCTCTTTTGTTTTTCCCTTAACCCATTAAGCTGTCTACTTAATAGATTAGGTCATGGCTACAATTTGACTCTCAGAAAACAACAAATTGCAAAGACTTCCCATCTTCTTTTTTGTGGATGATTTAAAACTGTGTAGTTCACCAGATGAGGAACTTAAAACACAACTGAAAGTGGTTAACATTTTTTCAGATGATATAAGAATGTCATTTGGTCCTGATAAATGTGCAAAGCAACCTTTAAGCCAGGAAAGCAGCACCAAGAAAACATCAGTTTGGGACAGGAATGTGATATAAATGAACTTGAGCAAGAGGGAGTCTATAAATATTTGGGAATTGATGAAGGATCAGCAATTAAATCATGAACAAATGTGAGTAAAACTTAGTAATTGATATTTTAGAAGATGAAAATTAATACTGAAAACAGCACTGACATCTGGGAACAAAGTCTAAGCTATAAACTGATTTGATCTTCCTGTCCTAACTTACAGTTTTGGAGTGACTGACTGGCCCCCAAAATATGTTGGCTTGGTTGGACAGGAAAACAAGGACACTTCATGCTTATCAAATAATTTATAAAAATCAGTGTATATCAAGATTATATATTCCCCATTCTGAAGGAAGTTTGATCCTCCTCAAAACTGATTACATGTACAGATCTACAATCATAGGATTGCATATATATCTGCTCACCTCACAAAACCCAAATGTAGTGAAAGTTTTAAAACATAATTAGACTAAGTCTAAGTTGACTTCTCTATTTCATTTAGCAGAAGCATATCAGTGTCAAGCGGGAATGGAAATCAAACCAGATGTAGATAAAAATCATACAGCAAATGAATGTGCCAAAGAATACAAGGTAAAGGATCAAATGAGAAGGCAAGGAATGCATATAGTTGCAAATACAGAAAACTCTTAGAACAGCCTCATGTTGATCAGGATGAAATGCAGGAATCATTAAGGAGAGGTGAATTTAAACCAAAAGATGAAAAGTTACTATTGGTGGCCCAAGATAATGGACTATGTACATGTTGGGTTACAAAGTCCATTGAATATGTGGGAGAAACAGACAGATGTAGGTTTTGTAAAGCAGAATTGCAAACAGTTGCACATCTTGTTGCTGGTTGTGGCACACTAATGGCAGAAGGACTGTATACTGAAAGGCATAATATTGTGGCAAGACTGTTGCATTGGGGATTGTGTAAACATTATAATATCAAAGTAACTAAAAATCATTGGAGATGTGAGCCACAAAGCATTATATAAAATGATGAAGTTTATATCACAAGGATCACTGATTGCCAACAGCTGAAAAAATAGACATGAAAAAAAAACAGATATAGCAGTCCATGAAAAGAAGACACAAGTAGCATTGGTCATTGAAATTGCTACACCCAGTGAGCACACTGTCTTGCATATGGACAGACATCTGAAATATAATGGTGCTATGTGGAAACTGATTTTTGACATTTACATCAATTGTTGCCCACCTTACAGTTTACTTGATAGGCAGATGTATCACACTTATGTAGGAGAAGGGGTATACAGATGGTTAGGTAACAGATTCATGGGAATGAGACCTCTGGAAACAGTCCTTAAGAGCATCTTCTTCTGCCAGGTTTTAAACCTTGACAAGATGCAAACGTACATTTATACATTCATCTGAACATAAAACAAAGGGAGTCCTACAGCAGATATTGAAACCCTACACATACAATGGCATTGACCACCTACTGAATCAAGGTAACATGTTGGCATTTTCCATTGGCAGAGTCATGACCGTATGCAGAGACCATGACATGACCTTTACATTCATCTGCCTAATAAGTGCACACACGTAAAAAGGGGTGGGAATGAAGGGGTGAGTACAAGGAGAGAGATCTATGCATAACAATATTTTGTGCAATGGAACATTCATGATCATGTTTTTGGAGTATTCTCATTATTAATCTGCCATGCTCTGTAGCATGATGCAACTGATAGAGGGGTATAGAAGGGTTAGGATAGAGACAACAGGCTTATGAAAGCAGAACAAGGTTGGATAAATATCTCATAGTTCTGGGGATGGATGTCACTTCAAAATTTCTTTTTTAATGAGTATTCAGTATATCTTCATGAGAACTCATAGCTGTGGCAAATGTTAAGATTTAAGTGATTAAAAATGTCACAGACATATAACATCACACTAAGAAATTATGCAACTTTAAGCAGTACTACATGGAGATAACTACAGTAGTGCAGCTGATGGCAAAACCTCACCAAGCTTTGCAATGGGCAAGACCAGCCATTTACCATCACTTGGCATTGGTGTGTGAAGCCAAACTCCATGCAAAATTTTAGGACAAAAGTGAAGGCTTTTTCCATACATTACTGATCATCTGTGTTGTGATTCTATTTTTTGGTCAGGTTAAATATTTGAAAATGGGGTTAATAGGAAAATAGTGAAATGGGGAGTAGGTAAGCAGAGGCAAGAACATAGGGGAAGCAGCACCCTCATTTGTAGGAGGAGACTGGGACAGAACCATAATTATCCACATTTTCACCACAGCAATGTATGCAGCTAGACAAAATTTGATGAATTTGGAGTGTCACCACAACACGAATGAATGACAGCAATGCAATGATGTTATATATCCAATTATACCAAATCAAGTGTGGCAAGAAGACACATTTACTAAGTGGATGGCTATAATGTGACAATTTTTTTTTTCTTTTTCTTTTTGTGGGACAGGTGTCCAGTGCCCATTTTTTTTTTCTTTTTGTTTCAAAAAGAGAGGAATGTTGGACCTAGCAATGTGAGGGTCGGGTAAGTAGGGCAGGAGAGGTATCAAGACATACAAGACAGACATCGAGATAAAGATGGACACAAAAAGGTTGGAGGACACCATGATTAGGGATATGTAGGGGACATCAGAGGCACATACCCATCAAAGCATGAAAACAGTGAAAATCTTGTCATCACACTCAGAAGTGTCATCAATGTCCCCTTTCTCAGTTGCCTGTGAGACTGCTTGACATGTTTTTTTTTTTTTTTCAATTTTTAGGAGAAATTTTTCACCTCAGTTGATTCAGGCACCAAGTCTATACTCTATTAAATCTCACACCATCCCTGCTACCTCCTGGTGGGTGACATATCACTGCCTCCACTAGTAGGGTATCACTGCACCACCAGTCAGGGCACTGCAACCTGATATGGATGACCCATGTAGGGCGGTGGTTGTGAAGGCAGTGCTGCCAGATTTGTTCCAGAGGTACAGGGTGTTGGTGTGACAGCCAGTGGAGGGTTGTCAGGCCAAGCTGCAGTGGTTTGCCACCTCCTTGTGCCAAAATGCATTTGTTCAGTTGGCAGAAAGATATAGCATCAGAATGGTTTGATTCCAGATAACTCCCCCCCAAAAAAAAGAGCAATAAGAGGTGGGGTGACACAAAAAATAAATGAGATGGTTAGAACCATATGTCGCTTTCATTCTTTATTGCAATAAATAGCCATTTATTATTATTATTATATTATTATTATTATTATAATTATTATTATCCCAGCTATAGAGCTTTCACAGCCACAGAAATGACTGTAGATTGTTACAAATAATCCGTGGAATATGCACATATTCCATAGATGCTTTCAAAGATACTACAGAGTACGTAACAACATGACATTAAAGCCAATATTGTTGCATTTCAAATGTAAAAATAATACCTGTTGAATGTGAATCTATAGGTTAGTTGTAGGTATTGAACCCACACAACCTAAATATACTACTGCACTTGCCTAATAAAATCACTAACAGCTACAGGAGACAGCCTGAGTGCTTGTTGTTACAGTTAAGATATGCATGCTGAAGTTGCCACTGCTCTATGGAATCACAATCATTAATACAACTAGGGACAGTTGTGCTGCAGACATACCCCTTGCCTCTCTGAGTCTTGACAGTCTCTCAGCATGTGCCTCCCTGTTCCATGTGATTTCCTTTGCAGCTGTAAAATAGAGAATGAGAGAAGAAGAGACATGAAAACATTATGCATACCAGTCTTGACTATGTACATTATTCCATATAATTTCAAGTTGATATAATTTCAAGTTGCTTGATCTGTATACTTACACAAGTAGGGGGATGTTAGCAGTCTGAAACTTATCCAGACACTTGTTGAATTGCGCCTGCTTGCACCTCTTAAGGTCACTGTAGTGCTGCCTACATTGCTACTCAGTGTGTGGTATGCCAGTTGCACCAGAGACAGACTTGGCAGGCTCCTCCAAGCCTCTGCCTTTTACTGAGATGTGGTACAGTCTCCTTGCAGTAGCCTGTGGCTGTAACACTTCACAAGGAGTACAACAAAGATTTTGGACTCCTCCACACCCCACCTCTGTGCCCTGAATTTCACACCTTCCTTCCTATCACTTGTCAGGTCTGCAGAGATCCTCAAACAACAGTAGCAATGGTTTTCTGCCAAAATTATGATCTTGTATTATACAACCAGTGCGCAAACATGCACAACCATGACAATCACATTTGTGAGATGGTAAGCAAAGAGAGACATTGGCAAACAAAGATGAATGGAGTTATGAAACAGCAATGATGATGTTAAACCTGGCTGTGATCTTTGGCATGTGTGATGTCATACCTGGTCTCACTTTGTCCAGCAGTCAACACTGAAATGCTCAATGGCTTGGCTTTTAAGCCTTGACTTTGGATGGATCAGTGAGATAACTTTGCACTTATTTTTGGGACTTACATGCTGCTTAAAGTAATTTATACAAGTTGGGAATTAAACCTATATAAAAAGGAATGCATGCTTTTCACAGTTGTGATTATTCCTCATTACCACAGAAGAAGTGTTTGTCAACCATGGTCATTAAAGATATACAGCTTAAAGAGTGACTGGTGCTATACTTCAATTAGGAATGTATGTGTGTGACATAAAAAGGTCCCGGCTCATGGATTCTCAGCTGTGATGCAGGACTAATGTCTGAAAATATACTGGAAATGGTTAGAATTGCCAGACTTTAATAATAAAGTTTAGATTTAGGATACACCCCTCAAAATACATTCTGTTTTACAGATATAATTGGGTTATGGAAGGGGTGTGGATGATTGTCAGTAAACTATTGTTTCCATCAGAGATATGCAACTGCATTCCCTTTGCATAGTTATCATTGTCATGCTAATCCAGTTATACACATAATCTACTGTAGACAGTCATTAATGAGATGATACTTACAAAAGCATGTGCATGCAAGCAATAATGATATATTTTTCTCAATCAACCTGCTATACATAGCTATTGGTATGTAGTATTACCTTTATAATCAAAGTTTTGAGAGTAATGATGGTGTAACACCCTTACTAAAATGTAGGGTTTGCTGGATTTAAACCCTGCTCACATGTGTTTTGATCATGAGCTCACTGCATAGGGGAAGCTATGCAGTAGGTGTATTTTCTCAACTCTGTATTGTCCAGTATGCTGATGGAAGCATATCACCACCGAGCATGTTTGCATGCTGGAAGGTGAACCAAATTAAATGTTTAATTTTTTTTTTAAGCAGAAATCCATGTTTGCTCTCAGGTAGGCAAAACACAAATGGAAAAGGCAATAGCGAACACATATTTCTTGTGTAAGCACTCATTATGACCCCGACACTAAAAATATCCACCATGTCAATCAAACTCTGCTTTATCTCTGTTCTCTCTTTTTTTCATCATAGTTACATATTGTGCCACAGGGACTGTCAGCTAGAAGGTGGAATTTCTGCAGTCATTGCCATTCATGATGCTGACTACCACTCAATGCTGCTAAGCATGTTTGCACTGTATAATGTGACTGAAATAAAATTTTCACTTTCTCCTTAAGCAGTTACCTGTGTTTGCACTATGCCACATGCAGAGCATATGCCAAAGGCAAAAAAAAAAGCTAAAAGGGGAAACACAGGTTATACAATTAGACAGTTCTATATTTGAGCCACCTGACTATTGTTTTTACATGACCCAGTGGGGTATCTCTCTTTGCCACAGCCACAGCTTTTCAATACCAATCAAGTAATGTGCATGCAAGCTATTAACATTGCATACACAGTATTAAACAATTCATATGGTTGGGCATTCTCAGTACATGTGTAGACAACATATTTAGTGGAATGAGTGATCGCACAATATTTATGAATACGTTTGTAAAACTGCAGCTCTGCATTTTCTTTGTATTCTGGGAATCCTTTCTTTATCTCTGCTTTATTATCAAACATGCAATCTCAAGTGCATATCCTCTCATTTTTTTTCAAGGCATGATACAAATACATGATAGTGAACAGCATTTTTTAGCAAAGGCAAGAAACTGCTATTATTCCAAGAAATATCCAAGTGGGGTGTTTGGTTTTGTTTAAAAGCTCACTCCAGTTAGTTCCCTACTTTGCAAGTGTATCCTCACTGACACATCCACTTCAGGGAACTGCTTTAGTGAATTACTATTTTTTTTATCAGTCAGACTAATCATTCACAGTTGCGAGCCATTAGCATCTAACAATGGTGTAAATACTACAATATGTTTACATCTGCTACACAATGTCAAAAGTTTGATATTCAGCAATTCTAATGAGCTCACATATCATTTACATCTTCAGAGTGCTCAGAGGGCTGCATCTACACTTAAACATGACATTGTACCCAGAGAAGTTGAAGATGAGGAAACTGTTTTCTGTCATGCTTATTGCTCCATTTGTGAGAATGTAGGGATATGTAGACTTTGGACAGCTATTTCTATAGTGGGTATTTCATTTGCATGGGACAGGTTATTTGATAAACTGCACAAGTATATATTAGAGATGTCAGCTATGTCAGATGTTGATGGCATTGCTAGACAACTCATATACATTCTATTGAGGCACATTTAAAATAACAGTTATGCAGGTCTCTGCCATTCATTCATGTTCTTACAAATTTATTTTTCCATAACATTTTCCACACTTACATAGACAATTCTGCAGTTATAACTGTTGTCATTCAGGGCTGACTCTGGCTGAAGCTAGAAGGACACAGCCATTATATGGGAAAGTAAAGGTTGTGAGCATTGCCTGGCATCAGTTTTACTCAAAGTATGCGCATAGGATGAAAGCTGTACCCCTTAGGTGGTAAGCACCTGTGCTATCCATTGCCTCTTGGACAAGTTGAGGGCATATTGTGCATGCCTACATTTACCTACAGCCACATCAGCTGGGGGTTCCCCCTCTGACTCCTCACTTGTATGTGGATGTGGTGACTTTGATACTGGTGGTAGAATGTTGGCTCTTACTCCTTGGTGTTCCTGATGCAACTGTTTTTGCAGGCTGATATTGTGTAAGATAGCATACACTGTAATAATTCTGGCACAAGTACTGGGATCATACTGCAACCCCCCACCCCCCGATGTATCTAGGCACTGAAACTGTGACTTCAGCAGCTCAAACGGACACTGTATAATGTTTCTAATTTCAGAATGTGCCTCATTATAGTATTCCTCCATTTGTGTGTGTGCATTTCTGATGGAAATCATCAACCATGGTTCCAATGAATCCCCTGCATCTCTTAGTAAATGGCCTTGTGGACCATCACCCCTGATGAACCTCTAGTAGAACTGTGAGGTTTGCAGATATGGGACTCATGGTAACTGCCAGGGTTGCCAGCACACCCATTCAGGATGATTCTTCTAGCATTCCACATGACCTAGTAGTTAAAGGAGTGGAACACTTTTCTGTTGATGTAGACCATTCCCTGTTTCCTGGGTTGTAATTGGATCTCAATATGGGTGCAATCTGTCACACCAAATACTTCAGGGAAGAGTGCTTTGGGTAGAACTCCTGCCTAGTTATAGCTCTGTATTCAGGTTTGTGGGAATATATATATATATATATATATATATATATATATATATATATGTGTGTATATATATATGTATATATCCTGGATGTGGATGCCTGGGTCATCCTTAAAATGTCCCATGTGGGTCTTCAAAAGGTTTCTGTAACTAAAATTCGAAGTTCTACACATACCTTGGTCTTCACAGGTACTGACTTCACTCAGTTTGTCCTTGGTTTCAGGTGAGGAAGACAGAGGTTACAGAATTCCTGGAGTGTGTCTCTATCCACCCTGTAGTACTTTAGTATTTCCTCTTCAAGCAGACCATGAAAAGTTAAATATTGTCTAAATCCCCTTCTCCTCCTTGTCTGAGGTCTACCAGCAGCAATGGCAGCAAACAATTAAGCCTCTTGCACATGCAGATGAACAAGAGGTGCAACAGCCCCTAACATTATTTCTTTCCTGTGTAGTTTCTGTAGCTGTATTCCAAAAGCTTTTGAGTACAGGTGGATGGTTATACAGACAGGACATGATTATTTTACAGCTTGCTGAATAGCACTGCCATCTTGGATTGATTAGCATGTAATTCAGTTGCTTTTGCACTTATCAGCATGTCATGATGTTTACCTGGTTTGTGTGGCTCTAAACCTCATCTATAGTCATTTATTGAATACAAATTGGCATGCTGTTGTGTCCACATCATGCCACAGCATGAACATAGCATGACCAAGCAGTGACCTCCGATCATTATCATCTTGCAGTGCATGAAGCACCACAATTACATTCCAAAACCAGGCAAAAGATAAAATTGCCAAGGACATCCATAGCATGAGACAACATTTATGGATACTTAAAAGCTTGAAAAGGACACATAAGCACTGCTAAGATCTGGTTTTGAACTAGGAACTTACAGTAGACAGTGTAAGTTGGCCAAGATGAGCTGCAGGAGGTAAATCACCTTTTAATACCCACTAGCTGCTTTGTTGTGTCACACTTATGAACAAAATGTGAAGCAGAATGGATGATCTAACAGCTTGCAATGGTATCAGTTCTATGGAGGAACACTTCATTTCTGCATGCTGTCTGCCTGACGGTGTTTTTTTATTGGTTTTCAGGGGATTTGGAAACTGTTAAAACAATTTGTACCCCTACACTTTTTTCCCTGTAAATGGAGCTAATAAAGCATTGCATTACAAAGAATTATAATGAGATCTCTAATCATAACCATCTTTATGCATTCTTGACAAGGCTGCAAAGATTCAGCCTCAAGCCTCTCTCTCTCTCTTTCCAGGTGAATTTCTTAGCATCCTTGTTTCAAACCCATAATAATCTGGCTATTATCAGAAAACTGATCATAATCCTATATATAATCATATGCTATGTGTTAAAAAAAAAAAAAAAAACAGATGTCAAAGAATTTGCTCCACTCTCCATGTGAATGTCAGCATCCATTTCAAGATCACATAAACAAGCTCATAATTATCTGTAACGAAAAACAACAGGAACAAGTTCCACCAAAATTTATTAAAACAAGAAAATCTCTTTCTCTGACATCTCGGCCAAAGCCTTCAAGGAGAATGAAGCACTTACATAAAATAGCAGTTTATATACACCAGCAGAATAGAATAATTAAACAATTAATCAATTGAAACAACAATTCAACAGGCTAATACTCTCCAATTGAGCTCTTCATTTAGCCCAAAAGGAAACATAGTTTTAAATTTTAAAATATATACAGTTTCTTTATGCACTAACACAGTTTTAACATCAGTATTATTGAACATAGAGACACAAACTTGTTCTAAAACAGTTCCTTTTAAACCATCAATACATTTATTATGAGCTTCTAAAAAATGTTTTGCAACTGGGCTGTCTTCTTTCCCATTTTTGATGTCTCTTAAATGCTCCAAAAATCTTACTTTAAAAGCCCTCTTCGTTTCACCAATGTAAAACTTATTGCAGGGGCATTGTAGAGCATAAATGACACCCACCGAATTATAACTAAATACACCCCGACTATCAAATTTCATCTTGTTAATAAAGTTAAAGTTGGATACAATGTGTTTGCAAACTTTACATTTCCCACATGGAAAGGTCCCAACTTTAACAGGTTCCATGTACATTCTTGGTGAGGGCAACATAATCTTAGATTTAACAAGAAAATTTTTTATATTCTTTCCCTTACGGTAGGAAAACTTCATATTTACATCAAGCCATTGTTGAACATTCCTAAGGGAAATAAAATAGAGCCAAAATTGGCTAACAATGTCAAGAAAATGTTTAGTAAAACATCCATAAGTAGTTACAAAATAAATATTTTCCTTAGTATGGTTTATATGATCATATTTTATCCTACTGTCAGTACTCTGATAAATAGATACTTCCTGTCTAGGTTTAACCCCTGTACACAATCTTGTAAAACTTTTATTCAAAATATTATTACCATAACCTCGAGTAGAAAAAGATTCCACTAAGAGGCACATTTCTTTATGGAAAATATCAGATCTATTACACAACCTAAGAGTCCGTAACATTTCACCGTACGGTAAAGCCTCAATTACATGAAGGGGTGCCCACTATTACCATGTAAATACTGACAAGTCCCTTCAAATTTTTTATTGGGTGAAGTTATAATATTCTCTCCATCTGAAATGTCTAATACTACATCCAAGAAGGGAACAATATGTCCAATCTTTAGACCATCAAATTGGATATGGTATTTATTGACATTGATTTTATTGAAAAATTCAATAATTTCATCTCTGTCACTATCCACCAAAAAAATTAAATCATCAACGTACCTAAAATAACAAATAACATGTTCTTGAAAAAATCTTTGTTTATAAATCACATTTGTTTCAAAAAAACCCATGAAAAGGTTTGCATACATGGGGGCAAATGAAGCCCCCATTGCTGTACCTTGTAACTGGTGATATAGCACATTATTGAACTCAAAAAAATTATGTGTTAAACAAAAATAAACCATTTCTATAACATATTCTGATGCAGGTGAATTACCTAAGAAAAACCTTAAAGCTTCCAAACCAATTTCATGTCTAATGCTAGTATACAAACTTTTTACATCAATACTGACCCATATCATGTCATGACTTATCTTAACATTTTTTACCTTGTTCAGAAAATCAAAAACATCACTTATATACGAAGACAGTTTAATAACATGAGGGGACAAAAAATGGTGTAAAAAGACACCTAAGTTGTGTAAAAAATACTCTGACCCTGATACTATAGGCCTTCCAGGGGTTTTGTGCAAATTCTTATGAATTTTGGGCAGGCAATAAAATAATGCCATTTTGGAGCCTTTTACTTGAAACTTTTTTTTGACATCTGACTGACAGAAATAGCCTAATCTTAGTCCCTTGTTAATCAACTCCATATATTCATCAATAGCTGTAAAAAAGATTTGAGGTTCCACAGCCTTATATGTGTGAATATCACAAAGGTGCTTAATATACATATACTCATAATTATCTGTAGCTGATATCCAGATAAACTACCACTTACTGAGAAAAAATTAAAGCGTGAAATGTGTTTTACAGCTTTGAAAGCTTTATATTTCTTGGAACTGCCACAATGACAGCAGCCAGAAGTAGCATAACTCTAATCAGAAAACACATTTAAAAACTGTTAGATACTCACCTATGCTGCATGTGTGTGTGTGTGTGTGTGTGTGTGTGTGTGTGTGTGTGTGTGTGTGTGTGTGTGTGTGTGTGTGTGTGTGTGTGTGAATTTTGTTTGGCTGCTGTATATGCTGCAGTGTGAGACTAAAGCACATTATCTCTGAAAGGTGTACAGAGGATTATGATTGGGTCTCCAATTATAACCATATTATTATGTGTTCAAGACTGGCATGCCAAGAAATTCACCTCAAAAGTGAAGCTTGAGAGGTGAATCTTGGCATCCATGTTAAAAACACATAATAAATTGTTAGAATCAGTGAGACTCAATCATGTTTCTTTGTTGTGTATGGAGTTTTATCTACTCCATTAGCAGTTACAAAAAAAGTGTGAAGTATTTTACCAGCTTTGAAGACCAGAAGAGCACTTAGAAAGTGTTGTTACTCAGAGAACATGCACATATTTCATTTGTTTTAGAATTCTAGGAGAGAAGCTGATGAAGGAGGAAAGTCAGAGACAGGTTTTAAATGTTGCTCTTATTTAGTTAAATACATTACTTATGTGGACATAATGAAAATATGGGGCAGGATACTGAGAGACAGTTGAAAGCAAAGGAATGCCCCTTGTACGAGAACAGGCTGTAACAGTGATTCAGGGTATGTAACAATTGTTGCACAGCTTTGAATGTGTTTTCACAGTCGGGTATTGTTGTACAGTAGCTCTTTATTGATTTATCTTTCTTTCAATTTTTGAGCTTAATCATAGGGATTCATGTACTACAAAAGCTGTAATATACAGAAAAGTGCATACACAGCAAGCTTAAATTTTTTGCCTGGTTAGAAGCATAATCAGCTCCATGTACTACCAAAAGCCTTTGCTACTTTGCATGCACAGAATTTTGAAAAGGCAGCATTTCTTTACAACTGTGTTCTATAGCTGCCATCATAGAGTCTACAGACAATGGTTTCAGTGCTGGGGACCACAATTAAAAATGGTGTACAATGTGGAAAAGTTTTATTTTTATTTATAATCAGATTAAAATGAATATGGAAATAGTTTCTCAGAGGGAGACAGACCACAGACTAAATACACTCCAGATGTCTATAAAAACATTGGTACTTTAATTGTATATGGATGTTTTGTTTAAAGCTTGTTGCTACAACAAATAAATTTAGAAATTTAAACTTTTAGAAATACTTCCATTAAGAAATAATTGTTATAATGATCTGAAATGAAAATTAATATTAATAAGGATACATATTTGAATGTGATTTTATTATCTTATTACCTTAAGAGTATTTTTCTTTGTTTTTAAACAAATATGATTTAAAATACCTAAGCCGAGATTTTGGAAAGTTAAGGACAAAATTATTGTTAATTGCCAAAAACTATATAACTGATTTTAACTTTTTGTTCATTTTTAAACACATAAGGCCCACATGGCACAAGTGTCTATTTTTGGTGTCAAAGGTGGAACACTGCCTTGTTAAATGACTTCTTCAATCATACAATAAATAGGTGCAGAAAGAGGGGGAGCCAAACAAAAAGTGTAAAGTAAAGCTTGTTAGCTGCTAAGGGCCTTGATCCTCTTTGCTATAATTCAAGATTTTTCATAATTCTGGAAAACATTTCTTTGTAAATTCATTGGTTATCTACTGTGATCTCAGTTTGATAAATGTTGCAGTGTCATTGAACCATTCTATTACAAAAGATTTTTTCATATACAAACTGGAAAATATCTTCAAAAAGCGATTGCGAAACCCCTTTTTTTCCCTGATGGAGCAGCGATATGATAGCGTTGTAGTTTGTTAGGTAGTACCAACTCTGTTTCATAAGTATAAGACCCACACCTGCAAAATAAATAATAATTAAATAAAACATGATTAACACGGAAAGAGTGAAACTTGAACCTAGCTGCACTATTATTTGGAAGCTCACTTGCAATCATTTGACATGGGAGCAGCATCTCTTACTTCACACCACAGTAGGGTTGGGAGGGTGGCCTAATGATTAAGGTGTTTGCCTTGCAAACACAAGGTGCAGGGTTTGAGTCTCACAAGGGATAATTGGCTAGGCTTAAATGGCTCACAAGGGCAGTTAGCTTAGTACTAATCTATGAACCTATGAATCTATGAACCTATGAGCACCCCTGCTATACACATATACATGCAGATTCACATATGTATCTGATTATGGCTCCCTTGCATTTGACTGAATGAACGTTTGTTCAACTAATGCAGGGGTGTGATTTAATGTTAACGGTGCAGAAGGCCAAACGAAGTATATGTCAATCGTATGGAATGTCGATACAGGTAAATGGGGTTGGGGTGAGAGCATGTGTGTGTGTGTGTGTGTATGTATGTGAGTTAGGTTTAGGGTCAGGGATGAATGAAGGATGGGTGCTGTGTGTTTGTGTGCAAGTTTTTGTATTTTAGGGTAAGGATAAGGGGTTAGGTTAGGGGATGTTGTAGTGTTGCTTGCGTGTGTTTGTGAATATTTGTGTGTCTGACTCTGTCTTGTATAGTGGCAGTGTTATGGAAGGTTTTAATGACATTAAAGTGTAAGGTTAGGATGAGGGTAAGGAGCAGTTTTAGCGTAAGGGTTAATACCCATTACTAAGGTGGTACAGATGGGTTGGAGCCCTTCTGCCTCTTTGGTAATGGCTGCTAACTCTAACCCTAATGCTGCCCCTTCCCCCAACTAAAACCAGCCTATAACACTGGCACTATTCAGACAAATTTGAGTCTAGTGTTACGGGGGGGGGGGGTTAGTTTTAATACTGGGAGAGGAAACAGTTTTCCACTCTCAATATTATTGTTTTCATTTTTTTCCCATATCTTGTATGAACAAATTTATTTTGTCAATGTATTACACTCCACATTAGGGCATTTCACTCATACACAATAGAACCCTGACTATATATCTATACAATATGGAAAATAAATAGAAGATAAAACATAATGGTTAAATTGGAGAAGAACATACAAAAGAAAAAGGAAAAAATCCACATCCGGATAGTACATGGAATTTAAAAATAATGCAAATAAAACTTAATTTAAGCTCCAGTTAGCTTGGATGTTATGGCAATTTTTTTATCTGTAGTTTTTGGAGTCTTCTACATGGAAAAGAGAGAAGAACTTTGGTCTTTCATTCTAGTACTAATAATGGCTTTGTAACTATCATGGACATATGAACCCTGCATGTTTTCTTTCTGAGAAATTATTGCTTTCCTCATAAAACTCACCAAAACATATCAGCATAAATGACCACTATAAATTATATTATCTTTTCAATAATTTCCTTAGTGCTAATCCACCATGTACACATTTTAGAGCAATCCCGCCGACAATGAATTATATGTTTCCACTATCAGTGGACAACAATGAATATACCATAGATTGGAATTTCAGAACTGTAATCACTGAAAAACCCCACTAAAAACACTTTTTTACATGCTTTTTTTTTCAGAGAGAAAGTCACCCAGTACACCCTGATTTGGGGGAGGGGGCTACTTATATATACCAACTCCAATGTTGCACTGACTCAAAATTGCGAGAAGTACCCCCCAAAAGTGCATCAATGCTGACATGACTCACCAGCAGTGATTTCCTCTGGAGGAACTCTGATTATTGGCATGTTGAACCTCAGGCAAGTGAAGGTCTTTGATCTTTGCCCACCAGTAGGGTAATGGAATAACATATGTATCTCTGATTTCACAGTGCTAGTTTTTTACACTAAAGACACTTAAAAAGGTAATGGAGCAAACTCTGCAGCATAAAAGGCATGGGGTGAGGGGATACTAGATATCAGGGAATGTCAACACTACAGTGTCGAAAAGGCTGATACACATGCTGCAAGGACTAACCTTGGAGCATAATAAATACCTCCCATATGTGAGGTTGTGCCCCCCACCCCCTGCTAATTCTATGTACTTATTCTAAGACAGCACATTCTCCAAGGGCAGGGCAAATTTCCCTACGTGGGGATTTTCAATCTTGAACACCACTCAGTCATCTCTTTGTGTCAGCCAAAGCATATTGTCCAAACAGATGCTAAATTTTTAGCACTTCATTAAAAAAATACTGCACCCATATAAATAGTTGGACAGATAGACAGATATGTACATACATACATATGCACACATGCTGCAGATGAAACAAAAAGGTCACTTAGAGACACCAAGAGAGCAGGCCTATTAAACAATAGTTGCATCCATGAATATATTTATAGTTCATTTGAAAATATCTGTATTATTTGTATCAAGTAAATTATGTGGCTTTATAAATTTAATTTATTGTTTAGATCTGAATCTGGATCAGGTACGTAAAACTATTTTCCTAAGGAATCCCAATAATTTGGTTTTCTAACTTTTCAGAGCATTTGCAGTTGCTTTAAATGCGGGTATGGAGGAAGGTTTTTTTTTTTTGCTAACCGAGTGTATTTTTACACTTTTTGCCACATGCCAAACAGCAGTTTTCACATTTGTTTTATAACTGTTTTCAGAATTTCTTATTTTTATTTTTTTTTTACCTGGATGCCCAATACTTTTCCTGTAGCAGATGTCCACACTTGGACTTACTGGACCAGCTACTGCCTTATTATTTTGCACTGAACACTGAATGTTATTATCTAGTGATTGCTTAAATCATGTTTTCGGTTTTGTAGCCTTTCATCTTTTTTCTTATTGATTCATATAAAGCTAAATATTACAAATGCCATTCAATAGTCATTTTTATGGTTTTGTACTTGAGAGTTATATGGTATCGCTATATTATAAATCTATAAAAATGTTGTGACAAAAGATTGCTCTTTTCTTTGTCATTTATAAAATCACAGGTGTCTTCTTTTTGTACTAGTTGTTGTAAATAATTGTCTAGCTATTAAAGAAACAATTGGCTGACAATTTACGGCATTTTTAACTTTGAGGGTACAAATTCCTCTCACTCTCTTATTTCCAATAAATTCTTATCCCGATGGCTGTTTGGTAGTAATTAAAAAAATATCTTTCTTTTTAGTTTATACAATTGCTGCATCTTGCCTTATTTATCCTTTTCTATCCAAATGTGTGTGTAGATGAATGCAATAAGTCCTAGTAAATGACAATTTGTTTTTGTATTGTAGCTCATAGATTTTTTTAGTTCATAGATTAAGTATTAGGCTAACTGCCCTTGTAAGCTATTTAAGCCTAGTCAATTACCCCATGTGAGAATTAAACCCTGTACTTTGAGTCTGCAAGGTAAACACCCTAATTATTCTGCCATCCTCCTATCCCACCTATCAACTAATCTATGAGCCATTACAGTTTAAATGCCATTGTTAGAAATTATCATGGAAATTCTTCTTCTTCTGGCTTTTTCCCAGTTAGGGGTCGCCACAGCGGATCACCTTGTCCGCACATTGAATGGCAGTGGAGTTTTACAGTGTCGAGTTGCCAGCCCCCGGCAACCTTCCACAGAAGGCACACTCACACGCACACCTAGGGCCAATTTAGAGTGTCCAATCCACCTGCAGCATGTCTTTGGGATGTGGGAGGAAACCGGAGCACCCGGAGGAAACCCACGCGACCACAGGGAGGACATGCAGACTCCGCACAGAAGGCACCCCAGTCGAGGATCGAACCAGAGAACCTCTTGCTGTGAGGCGGCAATGCTAACCACTGCACCACCGTGGCCGCCCAGAAATTATCATGGAAATATGCAAAATTAATTAGATAATTTAAAAGCTGAAATGCATTATTTCATTCTGAGTTATTTGCAAAACATCATTTTTGATATTATTTCCCCAAATTTGGAACATCAGAATTGCTCAGCTTTGATTTTTCATACATAACAGATGACTTAGAAATATTTTCAATGGATGTTAGAAACTATAATCCCATAGAAAATAATTGATACTTTGTTGATATGATTCTGCTCTTTAGCTTCAGGTGAGGTTAACCATGTTATGCAACAGTGGGTACCATCATTGCAGAAAACAAACTTAAGCAATAAAGCGAAGTTAACAGGTTTTGCTTATTTTGTATATGATAAAGGTAAGTACAAAGGTAAAAGCAATATTAATATATTTAAAACTGAATGAGCATTTTCCAAGGATTTATTTGCTAACTGGTATACTATTATGTTGGTAAGTTTGTCTTTTACCTGACTAATTCATTCATCTTTCTATCTATCCAGCCATCCATCCACAACCCCTTTTCCCATTTTTCCACTTGGGGTAGGGTGTGATTTTAACAGTGACAATCATCTAGAGCCAAGGTTCACACTGCCGGGTGGCTATCCATGCCTGCCTAAGACAAGTGCAAATTAAATGGATTGATTTAAAGCAAAAATGTTGATGAAAAGTTTGTTTTTTAGCTCACTGTCAGAAGTTTGGCAGTGTTTATATGGCTGTCAGAGGTGGTGCAGACCCTTTGTCATAATGGAGCACCACCTTTTGTGGTAAGTAGCACTGTGGCACTGAAAAGATAGAAAAAATGAATGAGATAACTTTAACCATAAATCATAAATCTGTCAGAAAACTGTGTGACAGTAGGGACAGTGCAAGAGGAAGATATTTAATTTCACTTTCCTTTCACACATTTTCGTGAGAGTCATCACTACAGTAGATTAAACTTGGCAGGATGACTTTCTTTTCTGCAGTTACAATTTGCAGCTCATAACAAAATTGAATTGCAGTTTACCCAGCATGCCCGTGGTTTGCCTCAAGTCTTCTTTCCAATGAGACAAGTCTAGAGCGACTCCTAGAGGAGCCACCAATGCAACCTATGTATAAGGAGAAAAGACCATATTTTATTTTTGTTTAATTTTACCTATTTGTTAAGCAGGTAAGACCAGAGGATTAACTGACTCTTTTTTAGAGGTAACCTGGGGATACTGCCTGGTTAAGTGGCTTACTTTATGACACATAATAGGTAAGTGAAGGTGGAAAGAATCCAACCCTGTACCATGAGGAAGCATCTCATTATACAGCTTTCTTCCTCTGTGCTGACAGACTAAATGTTTATTCTTCCTTTCCATATCATTTAACCTAACTTAATACACATGAGCAGTGAATATCTTTGTAGGCCTTGCAGTACATTTGAAGTGGTTTCAATAAGATAATTTTGCTTCTTACTTTGCTGGTTATATCTTTTCTTTGTTCTTTCTATCTCCTGCATTTTGAAATGCCAAGGAAATTCATCTTTTAATTTATTTTATCATACTTCCTGTGGAGCAGCAGTTTCCTTGATTGTTAGTCAAAGTAGCCAATCAGACTGTCTGTAGGCTGTATTACATACATCCATATATGAATAGATGCTCGTGGCAACATATTTGGAGTGGTTTCATTCAGATCCTTTTCTCGCACACTTTGTTGGTTATAAATTTTATTTTTTGAGCTCTCCTGGGCCACTTTAAAGACTAACAGAACTCATTGTTTAATTAATTTTTCATATTTTTTATGTTGCAACAGTTAGCCAGTCAGATAGCCTGGAGCGTGTTTGCATATAAATGGACACAAGAAACTGTGGACACACGTCTGTATTAAGCAAAGATGCAAAGATATGCTTTGTTCTTCTTTCCATGATACATTTATCTATTTAGTTATTTATTCATTTTACAATTGATTACCGGGAAAATTTGACTGAACACAAGTCCTTTTGCAGTGGAGGCCCAGGGAGAAAAGCTTCATGTTTATGAATAATAGCTATTACAATAAATGAAGGGTACACAAAATTCATACAGAGAAGTTAATATATATAATTTTATAATTTAGGGAAAGTGTCATGATACAGGAAGGGTTTCAATAAGATACAAATTTCATTCATGGAAACAGATTTCATTTATAGAAATTATTATATACAGTTTAACAAGTAAGGGAAGGTATCTTGATACTGGAAGTGTGACAAGAATAGTCAATCATACGTATCATAAGTCTGAGAGATATAGGATAGTCCCTATATTACATAAGTCAGAGAAACAGACAAGAGGTCTTGCATGAACGTGTTGAATACAATGAGTAAGTTCTGTGGCCTACACTGTAGAAATGGTGAATGAGGAAGGAGAAAATAGATAGTCACTTGTTAGTAAGTGTGAAACTTAGTTGAAGAAAGAGAGAAGAATAGTGTCATATTGTGGATTGGTACTAGCCAGGGGTGGCACAAAAGTAGAGCCATGTATTGGCCAGGTGAGCTTTTAAAGATTTTTTGAATTATGTTATTGAGGTTGTAGCTGTTATGTTGGTGGGTGAGGAATTCTATCCTTTAGTTATACAATTTGAGTAGAGGGATTCACCTGTTGTATTATTGGCTTTAGTTACATCAAGGAGGAGTTTGTTATTGGAGTGTAACACTCTGCTACTGGTGTAGGGTTGAAGCAGGTTTTTTAGAGCAGAGTTTTTTTCAGGGTGATAACAGAATATTATGGACTAGAGTAAGTTGGTTATAAAGGATGAGATGTGGTAAGTCTAACCATTTAAATTGTTCTAGGGCTATGCAGTGGTGACACCTATAAGAAGAGTCTGTGGCAAACATGGACATTTTATTGTACCATGAATTGAGTTTTGCAATGTCTGTTTGTCTTAGAATAGTGATAACTTGTCAGAGATTTGGGATGTATGGCTAGGCTTAAAAAGGCCCTTGTGATTGTTAGCCTAGTAAACACCTATGTACCTATAATGGGGAAGTGTAGGTAAATGTTGAGAGGGTGTGTGCATGCTATTGTTTCTTTAATTGTTCTTGTAAGAAATTGCTTATTTCAGTATAGGATACCCAATTTTTTGTGGACCTTCTTTATGGTATGGGAGATGTGAATATTAAATTTCATATTACAGTTGATTTTGACCCCTAGTAGTTTAGTGTGGGCGACAGGAGAGATACTGGTATTATTTTTGTATGTGATGTTGAATGGATGAGATGGTGGACTGAATCTAGTTGAGTGGAAGAGCACCAGGCAGTAGTAGGTTCACTGAAACTTAGACACTTAGATCAGAAAAAAAACATTATCAAGTTTCTTGTGTGCAGCTGTATCGATTGCCTTAGAGAGATCCAGAAAGATTGCAGATACAAATTTTCCATTGTTTCTGTGGTTATTTACTGTGTCTGTGAATGATATTAGGACAGTGGTGGTGCTATGAAAAAGTCAAAATCTGTGTTGTATATCAGACAGAAGTTTGTGAGTATTTAGGTGTTCCAGGATTTGAGTATGTACACATCTCTCTAGGATTTTGGATAAGGGGAAAGAATGGTGATGGGACAGTAGTTTGTCAGATCTTTTGAATTACCTCATTTGTGGAGTGGAACTATATGGGAAATTCTCCAGATATCATGGACTATATTTTCATATACAGATCTGTTAAAAAGAACAGCTACTGGGTAGGCTAGTGCATTAGCAACAACTCTCAGGAAATCAACTGGCAGTTTATCTGTGGCTAATGTTCTGGGTTTTAATTTTTTAGAGTTTTTTTTATCATGTCTATAGGAACAGGTTGCAGGGTGAAGCAGTTATAGCTATTGTTTGGTTTAGGTAGTTCTTCAGGGATGGGGGATGGTTGAGGGCTGGTTTGGGTGAGGATAGACTCAGTGAAATATTTGCTGAATTGTGTGGCTATATTTTTAAGGAGATTGTTGTAGTTGGGGAGGGTATGGCAGCTCTACTAGGTAGGAAAATGCTGTTAAAGGCTGTCTAGAATTTTTGATGATTGTTTAGATTTATTTTTTTATTGTGGTATCAACTGATCTTATCTAGTTTGACCAATTTCTTTGTCTTGTTTCTTAGGTATATGTATAATTGCTTAGAGGCTTTAGATCCAGTTTTATTATATTGATCCCAAATTTTGTCTCTAGATTTCAGCAATTATCTTCTTTCTTTGCTCAGTCAAATTTAGATTTAATTCTAATGGTTCTGGGAGGGGCCTGTGAGTTCAGGATGTCTAGAAAGGCAGCAGTTTCCTTGATTGTTAGTCAAAGTAGCAAATCAGATTGTCTGTAGGCTGTATTACATGCATCCACATATGAATAGAGCCAATCAGATTGTCTGTAGTTAACTAAAGTAATTAACTGCTTCATTAAGGTTGAAGAACTAGTTGACAACTATCTTGCAATAACTGATCTAAAGGACCCCAAAAAGAAAAAAAAAAAAGAAAAACACAAGCATTTTTAGAAGTAGGGAAAAAAGAAAAAAAAATGGAGAGTTTGTAAGGGAGCATAAACCTTACAAATGAGTACAGGAAATTTAAATGTAAAGAAGTTAGTTTAGATACAGAGTCCAGCATGAGTACACATTCAAAGAAACAAGATAAACGTGAATCAGAGGTATTACTTGTGTTAGAGTTAAATGACATACATTGTCAAAAAGGCTGTTATAATTAATGGACCAGATTCAATAAAGCCTACACTAAGTGTACACAATATATATTCAAGAACATTTTTATCACATTGTTTGTGCTTTCTAGTCACTCAGAAAGCTTACACTAAGTGTACACATAGTCTACCCTTTTTGATAACCTTTATGAATCCCTGCCAATATTTAAAGCTGCAAGAATATCAGTAGGAAAACTAAAATTAAGAGGATGAAGGTGTGAGCTATGTCTGAGTTGTCTGTTCACTCAGAACAGTGTACACTTAATGTACACGTAATGCAAGCATCATTATAATGATAATGAATCAAAATTCTTTAGAAGAAAGTATATAAAATTTCTAGTACAGATGAAAACTGGACACAGGAACAGATGAATGACTTAAATCCATCATTATTTGACACAATGACAAGGCATAGTACACTGTTTCAACCTGCTATCGTATGTCATGCAAGCAAGCAAGATATTAAATCAGTAAAGCAAGTCAACCCTGTCAATCCTGTCTATTCCCTCCCTTTTTCTCTTGAGAGTTTACTTATTCCTCCCCTGAGCTACAGCACCATCTTTAAATACTTATACCATCTGCTCCCCCTCCAGATATCCTACCTTACTGATAGTCTTCTTTCCAGATAGCAACTCCACAGTTGGTTTCAATCTGCTCTGTTCACCCTCGCTGCACTCAGACTCACTCTGCTGCCCTGCCCTACCCCCATTCCCACCCACCGCCACACCTATTACATTTATACTTTCTCTAGCTACTCCCCTACCCAACCACTGAATTATTCAACATTTCCCCTCTCATTATACCACTAGCCATGCCTCTTTACTTCCCCTCACATTACACCATTAGCCACACCTCTAACCAAACCCACACATACCCGACATCTTAACTCAACTCATCATTACCCCATCAGTACAACCTCTTCTCCACCACCACATCTCCCTATTGAACACTGATTGTCACTCCTTTAGTCACCCACATCCCATACTACAATGTCCATCTCTGCTATCACTACTCTACTTACCTTATCGCTCTCTTTCAATATCCCATTACATCTAGCCTCTCTATATCATTCTTCTACATCTTCCTCCCACCTCTCTCCCCATACAGTCTGAACACAATACATCCTTCTCACAATTTTCAGCCAGTCTTTACAACACAAGCATAATATTATGAACTAGAGTAAAAATCCTCCCCCACCATTACCATAACAATAATATTTTCTCTCTAAATGATTCAATCAAAGTAAAATGGAAACTAGAATACACTATTCTCCCATATCCTGTAACAAACCTATCACTATGCAGAGACATACATCCCAACCCAGGTCCCACCTCCTCTCCTCTGCAACCCCCTCAACTCCCATAAATAAATAAGCTCCATTGCAATTAATATACAAAGCATCAAAAATAAAATACCTGACTTCCATACATGGATAGCCCACAACAAACCCAGTATTGTTGCTGTAACTGAAACATGGCTAAAACCATATAGTAAGGACACCAAATTCATTCCCCCAGATTTAATCTGTCTTAGGGCTGACAGACTCTGAAAAAAAGGTGGATCCATCTCTCTAAAATACCCCATGTCCTTCACTATTGTCCCATATGCAAAACCCATCCCACAGTTCTCCACAGCCAAACTTCTAGTTTCTTTTCTTAAAATGAATAATTGCAAAAATAACATCCCTATTCTTGAAGAAATCCTTGCCTGAGGATCTACTAACATAAAAAATGAGACTATCATACTGGTAGATGTAAATATCAACTGGCTAGACATATCCCCACACTAACTGCAATATCAAACTATATAAGTTCACCCAGCTAGTTAAAACCATACCAGGCCTTATAAAATAATGGCTCAATCATAGACTGGATTTTAGTGTCCGATTCAAATAAGATCACGTCCACTGGTACACTCTCCAAAAGTGTAAGTGACCACTTACCAGCCTTTATACAATGTGAATGTACCACAACAGTTAATAAACATCAATACAGGGTTACCAGAGATGAATCCCAGTTCTGTCCATCTAGCTTTAACCAAAGGTTTTTTAGCATCAACTGGGATGCACTAAAATCATTTCCCTTTGATGAGGCAATTGAGTTCTTCAACTTAACCTTACGCAACTTATAAGACAGTCTCGCTCCCTTTAGACAAAAGAGAGTAAAGACCAACCATGCCAGTTGGCTAACAAGATCCACTAAGGAGCTTATGAAATGCAGGGGCAAATCATGGAAAATCTGGCAAAAAAAGAAGAAGGTCTCTGGCTAACGAAGTTCGCAGATGACTGCAAACTAGGAGCCATAGTCAAGTCCCAAATGATGTGAACATCCTACAGAAGGGCCTCACTGAGACAGATGCCTGGTGTCAGAGCCATGGCCTCAAGCTCAATGCCAAAATGTGCAGTATCATCCCCTTTGGTAAAAATGCTGTACCCATGAACTACCACATAGGCAGCAATCTACTTAACACTGAATGTGTGATAAGAGACGTTGGGACACAAGTGGACAGTAGTCTCTCCTTTGATAGTCACATCGCCACAGTAGTCAGGAAGTCCTTCTATGTGGCACACCTCATCATAAAAGGGTTCTCATCCAGGAAAAAGGAGGTAATTGTTCCCCTCTACTCGATACTCATTAGACCCATTATAGAGTACAATGCCCCTTTTAGAATGTACCTCACAAGACGTCCTCTCTCCTATATCAAATCTTCTAGAGAAATGTATCTACTTTCAACTCCTACCCTATCTCTTAGATAATAACACAACACGGATTCAGACCCAGCCACAGCACCATGACTGCCCTCCTTTCCTTCCTGGAAACTGTAAATAAAGCCAGAGATTCTGGCTCTACTGTATCTACCCTCTTTCTTGACCTCTCTAAGGCCTTTAATACTATCTCTCACAACCTTCTCCTAACTAAACTATCTAACCTAAACCTATCCCCTTCCTCTCTCAATTGGTTCACCAGCTATCTCTCTAACAGACAACAAGCTGTCAAGTGGAAAAAAGCCATCTCCTCTTTCCTTAACACACCCATTGGTGTCCCCCAAGGTTCCATGTTGGGTCCTCTCCTCTTCAATATATTCATAAATGATTTCTTCCACTCAATTCCTCATGCTAAACTTATTCAATATGCAGATGATTCTACAATTATCTGTGCAGCCACATCCATCCCCGCTCTCTTAAAACTGACTCAAGATGCCTTCTCTACCACAGAACAGTGGATGAAGGACAATCATCTAGCACTCAATGCATCAAAAAACAAGCTTATGGTATTTACCCCCTCAAAAACCAACAACATTGATAGAAATGTATTCACCATCACTAGCCAGAATAACACACTTCTTGAACTGGTATCTAAAACCAAACTACTAGGAGTCCAGATTGATGACTGTTTGTCATTTTTGCATTTAAGTTACCTGTAACACATTGCACTTAAGTTACCTGACACTTGCTCACTAAAGCAATTATATAAGTCAGCACTAAAAATTAAAAGCACTACACCCTCACTCCCCACTGGCCATTGTTTTCAATTATTAAGGAATTCCCAATATTATTCTAGCATGTTCAAAGGTCAGTTGTCAATCTCCTCTCCGGTCCAGCTGGTGAATCTGGGAATCTTGAGGCAATGTTACAACTGCCTCATGTACACAGACGGTTCTACCTGACATAATCGAAACCACACAACACCGACAACCACATCACCGACACCACATATTCGACAGTCCATAAACACGAAACCACACAGAACCACACAGACAACCCTCTCCTCCTCCCAACAAATTCCAACACATGTGAGAGATACAACCATATAGCCAAACTGGAGGCTAAGCTCTCTCAACTCAGTACTGGCATAACCAGTCAGGAGGAGAAGGAAACCACGCTCACTACAATTCCAGTCTCACATAGACCTACCACGACAGCAAACAAAACACATAATCACACAAAAACATACTTGGAGGCTCTAAATAAATATCTGCCTAAGCAGCAGAGACCTCCAAAGCAGACACCCAAGCAACCGCTACCCCAAAACAAAACACATGCAACACATATCTCACAAAGCCAGTGTGCCGAACAGTCATAGCCCTTAAGACTAAACAACACACCTGATACACTTGTAATAGGTGACTCTATCATCAGGCACACTGACGTCCCGCTCACCAGGCTGAACAAGGAGAGGGTCATGGTGAGCAGCCTGTTGGGCGCTAGGATCCGCCACATAACACAAGCACTCAGGTCACTCCAAGGCAAGTACAAATATGACTCAGTTATTGTCCATGCTGGTGTGAATGACCTGAGACGTACCTCCCTGGACTACATGAAAAGAGACATAAAGGAGCTCTCTGAGCATGTAGCCCAGGCCGGTATGACCCTGACCTTGAGTAGCATCTTACCATCACCAAGAATGATGCCACAATATGAAGACAATATGATCAATTTCAACAATTGCCTTAAGTACTGGTGTCATTCAAAGGGTATCCAATGCCTGTCAGCTTGGGATGATATGCTCGACAAACAACAATGCTTCACTAGGGACGGCTTGCACCTGTCACTCCTGGGCTTTCGGATATTGGCAAAGGCTCTTGCTACCCCCATACTGCCTTTTTTAGGCAAGGCTCAAAAGACAAACCCACCTCCATAGGTATCACAAGGGATAAGAAACTAAGAGTAATGCTACTCAACGCCAGAAGTCTAAACCTCAAGATGCACGCATTCAAAACTCTCCTTAGCATGGAGAACATCGATTTCTGTGCAGTAACAGAAACCTGGTTCAGGGCTCCCGAGAGCACCCCAGCACTACCAGATTATACCTCATACCATGCTTTTTGGCCCCAAAACTTGGACCGAACCACAAAAGGAGGGGGAGTATCGATATTCATCAAAGATACCCACACCTCCAGGTTGGTGGCAAAGCACAAAGCATCAGAGACTATCCATGTGCAACTAACAGTGGGTAAAACTGCATTCCAGTTTATAGCCTGCTACAGACCACCCTCCCAAACCCAATAACCCCACTCGGCCTTCCTGAGAACACTGGAAAATATGAAGGTCTTTCCAAACACCATTATATTGGGCGACTTCAACTACCCAAACAAAGACTGGGAGCATTACTCTAGCACCAACACCCTAGCCCAAAGGTTCCTAGAATTTATAAACTCAAATGCTATGGAACAACTTGTTACCACTCCCACAAGAGGAGAAAACATACTGGACCTGATCATCACCAGCATGGGGACTCTATGCTCCAGACCAGAAGTGTATTCCTCACTGGTAAGATCAGACCATAAACTAATCTTATTATATATTCACATCCTGACCCCACCCCCTGCCCAGAAAACCACAGTGAAAAACTTCTCTAAAGCAAATTTCACACTCCTCAAAACTGAGGTGGAATCCTTCAAAGCCCCCGGGCCTGTGGAAAATATGGCCCAGACCGTAGAATCCTTTATAAATGCATTCTATGAACACCTTCAGGAATGCATGGATCATGCAATCCAAAATAAAACCAAGACCCGATCCTCCAAAGGCAGACGTCCTGTCTGGTGGACCCCAGCCATAAACAAACTATACAATAGAAGGAGAAAGCTACTAAATCATAGAGCAAAATCCCAAAAAGGGAAGGCTTCACTGATCAGTATTAGCAAAAAACTACGGGCACTCATAAAATTGTCTAAGGCCAGCTTTGAGAGAAAAATTGCACAGGACACTAAGGATAATCACAAGGCTTTCTTTAGTTGTGTGAGGAACCTGGGTGGTAATTCCCATATATGCTCAGAATTAGTCCAAAATGACAAAAAATACACTGAACTCACAGACATTGCCAACATCCTAGCTGACAGGTTCAGCTTCCCCCCCCTCCCCACAAAAAGGGCAAATATCTATCCCAGCAGAGTGCTGCCGCCCTGACATCTCAGATGCTCAGGTAAGAGCTGCCCTCTCCAAAGCAAAAAACACAGCATCAATGGGACCAGACTGTGTCCCGGGCTGTGTCCTACATGAACTCCAAGAAGAGCTAAACCCAAACATAAAACTACTGTTCAATCTCAGCCTTACTACAGAATATGTGCCCAAAGAGTGGCGTACAGCAACAGTGGTCCCTCTCCATAAAGGTGGTGCCTCAACAGATCCTGGAAACTATCGCCCCATAAGCCTGACTAGCTTGATCTGCAAAGCTATGGAAAGGATCATCATGGACCTCATAAATAAAGATATTGGGGACCTACAGACACTGGATCCTACCCAGTTTGGCTTTGTTAAGGGCAGATCCTGCCTCTTAAACCTGGTTGATTTCTTTGAAACAGTCACCAAGGCCATTGACGAGGGGAAGGTGGTCCACACAGCCTACCTGGACCTCGCAAAAACCTTCGATACAATACCTCACTCGGGCATAATAGATAAGCTCACCAGCTTAAATATAAACCCCTATGTCACTAGATGGATTGCAAACTGGCTCAAGGACAGAACCCACATGGTTAGAATTGCTGGAGCCATGTCAGACTCCAAACCAGTTACAAGTGGTGTCCCACAAGGCTCAGTCCTGGGACCTCTCTTGTTCGGTACATATTTCTCGGAGGTACAGGCCAACATGGAAGGACTGTGGCTGACCAAGTTTGCAGATGACTAGAAACTGGGGACCATAATCGACTCTCCAGCCGACACAAGCATCCTTCAAAAGAGCCTCATAGAAACAGACAACTGGTGCCAGAGCCATGGCCTCAAGCTAAATGCCAAGAAGTGTATAGTCATCACCTTTGGCAAAAACAAAGTGCCCACAAATTACCACATAGGTGGTAATCCATTAAGTACAGAAGAAGTAATTAGGGACCTGGGGACCCAAGTTGATAGCAATCTCTCATTTGACAACCACGTAGCCAAAGTGGTTAGAAAAACATTTTATATAGCCCACCTAATCATGAAGGGATTCACATCTAGATCAGGGGAGGTCATCATGCCTCTTTACTCATCCCTCATCAGGCCCATAATTGAGTACAATGCCCCGTTTGGGATGTACCTTACCAGACACCTGCAGCAACTGGAAAGACCCCAAAAGTACCTCACCAAGAGGATCAAAGGGCTCAAACAGATGCCATATGCTTGCCGGTTAAAGAAACTCCAGCTCTACTCAGTGGCATACTGCCTGTTCAGAGGCGATCTGTGCCTGACGTATAAAACCATGTCCAACCCAGAATTAATGGACATGCTGCACCTCAGAAAATCCAAATCCCATCGAGCTACGCGCTCGAGAGACTTGAACCTCAGCACTGAAATAAATAGGACATGCTGGAGGGACAGATTCATAACCCAGAGGCTCCCTTCACTCTGGAATAAAATCCCAGTCCAGGTTAGGCAGAGTCCCTCATTGACTCTCTTCAAGAGGAATCTTGATGAGTGGATGGGAGATCATAGGTTTACCCCGGGTATCACTTCTGTGTCACTGTTAGACAGAGGCACAGTATACTAACCTCGAAAAAGGGCATAGCAAAATAAATTTAAAATGTGTGGTGAAAGCCAAACACATTCTGGCTAGGCTTATAAATGCCCGAGGGCAGATAGCCTAGTATGAACCTATGAACCTATAACCAGCTTAAATTCAATAGCCACCTACAACTAAACATAAAAAAACCCACCAAAAACTTGGCATGCTCTACTGACACAATCGATTCCTCACTACATCTACTAAGCTCACTCTCGCTACTACATTTCTCATCCCTTCCCTCTTTTATGGTGCCCATCTCCTAACAAACCTACAATCATCTCTCAAAACAAAACTGTCCTCTTGTTATAATAAAATTGCCAAATTTACCACTAGCCACAAATCATCTACCCATCACTGTGCATCTCTCCATAAACTTAACTGGCTAGAGCTTCCCAACTATCTCTCCTATACTTGACTCACTTTTGCTCACAAACTAATTTTTCATCCCTCCCTCTGTCAGCTCTACCTTTAAAATGCACCTGCCACAAAGACTCCTAAGATCTAATAACCAAAACCTAATAGAACTGTAGAAACCCCTTCACTCTCCAGGACAAAACCTCCTGTCTTTTGCCCTAGCACGCCTATGGAACTCCCTTCCTCTCTCCATCCGTATCAGCACCAACCTCCCTGCTTTTAAAAAATCACTGCACTCACATCTAACATCCTCATGGGAATGCTCCTGCTCCCACCCCTCATAGCCTATTCTCCACTTCCTACAGGTTACTTTATCATATATTACCAGACACCAAATAATAAGCTAACTGTAATGACATCTTATAATTCTCTTATCCCACTATTCCACTCAAGAAACTATATATTTACTGCAGCAATGCTTTGTTTTTCTACAAAATTATAACTTTTTAACCTAACAATTTTTATTGCACCTGCTTAAATCTTAGTTTTCTACAAAATGAAACCTAAAAATTGCATTGTAACTGCTTAATCTTTGTTTTGTCTTGAACCCACAAATGACTGAAGTTGTAAACTGCTGTAATCTTTTTGTTACCACTGTTTTGAAGCTTTGTCTTTAACCTACAAATGATTGAAATTGTAAACTGCTGTAATCTTTTTGTAACCTTTGTTTTGGAGCTTTTCTCCCCAGGACTCCATTGAAAACGGGTTCTAATTGGCCCAATGGACTATCCTGGTAAACCAACTGCAAATAAATAAATAAATAAATAAAGACATCTGCAGCAGCTGGAAAGGCCACAGAAGTACCTCATAAAGAGGATTACTGGCCTCAGACAAATACCCTACACTGACCACCTCAAAAAACTCCAGCTTTACTCCGTAGCATATCGCCTACTCCGAGGTGATCTCTGCCTAACATATAAAGCTATGTCAGTCTCAGAGCTGTTGGACATGCTACACCTAAAGAAATCCCAATCCCTCCAAGCTACACACTCTAGGGACCTAAACCTTGTCACCACAATAAAAAGGACATGCTGGAGGGATAGATTCCTGTCACAGAGACTTCCCATACTCTGGAACAGGCTGCCCATCTATGTCAAGCAAAGTTCTTCATTAACACTCTTCAAGAAAAATCTTGATGAGTGGATGGGAAATAGGAAATACACCCCGGGGATCACTTCTGTGTCTCTGCTTGACAGTGGCACAGGAAAATAACTTTATTGAGTGGCGTAAACCAGGGAATCTTGTTGGCTAGGCTTACATAGGCCCTTGGGCCAATAGCCTAGTACCTACCTATGAATCTATGAACCATCTGACCTCGACCAATACAGACAGCTCCAAAACCAGGTTAAGCACCTAGTACTACAAAACAAAGAAGACCTCTACCTTACATTACAAAATCAACAGAAGCAAACCCAAAGAAATTCTGGAGCTCCCTCAACTCTTTATTAAACCCAGGGTCTAGTAATAATCCTTGCCCAGACCCAAATAAAACACACGTTGAAATTACTGCAACATTCAACTATTTCATAGATACTATAGCCAACCTAACTGCTACCTTTCCCAAGACCAACTTGTCCACCACAGACCTCTCCACAGCTAACACCAGTACACCCCCTATTCCCCACTTTACTCTGTCACCTATACCCACCTCGACTATTAAAAACATTGCTTCTAAACTAAAACCATGTACAAATGCTCCTGACAATATACCCACCAAATACATGCAAATCTCAGCCAAGTCAAACACCTACCCTATCAGCATACTTCTCAACAGATCTATACAAGAATCCTATATTCCCATCATCTGGAAAAATGTTTATATCTTCCCACTACACAAGGGGGGCCGCAACATAGATATCACCAACTTCGATCCCATAGCTATACTATCACCCATCTCTAAGATACTGGAAAATGTATTCATTCTCAACTTCTTCACCATCTGACTCACAACCACATCCTCTCCCCCAACCAACACAGATTTAGGTCAGGACACAGTACCACCACTGCCATCATATCCTTCATGAACACTGTCAACTGAGCCCATGACACTTGTAAAATCGATTCTTAACTATTGCTTTTGGTACTATATCCCACTCTCTCCTTCTAAAAAAAAACTCTCTAATATAGGTACCTCACATCATACTCTAAATTGGTTCACTAAATTACCTCACTAACTTCTGTTTAGTATATTTATCAATAACTTCCACACCACAGTCTCTTAAGGCTCAGTCATCCAATATGCAAATCACATCACTATCATATACACTGCAAACAGCTCCTCAGAACTACACCAACTCACTCACAACACCCTTGACCTCCACCGAAATTTGGATGTCTAATAATCATTTTGTCTTGAACCCCAACAAAACTAAACTATTAATCTTTGCCCCCAAAAAATCCACATCCTTACAAAAAGACAACATCACCATTCAATCCCTAAATGGTACCACCATCGACATTGCACCTAGCACAAAACTCCTAGGTGTCATCATAGATGAAAACCTCACATTTGACCTGCATATCCAGTCCAATGTCAAAAAAATGCATCAAAAACTTGGCACTCTCTACCGACACAAACATCTACTCAGTGCATCAGTCCGACTTCCCCTTCCCTCTTCTTTTCTCTTACCCTCTCTTTAATATGGTGCCCCCCACCAACATTCACGCCTCTCTAAAGTCCAAGCTAGACTCATGCTACAACAAAATTGCTAAGTTTGTAACTGATGCCTCCTACTCATCCCACCACTGCTTATCATTACGCAACCTAAAATGGCTTGAACTCCCCAACTATCTCACCTTTATCCAACTAACTACACCTCACAAACTCATTCATAATCCATCCATGTACCCTGCTCTATTTTCTGTACTTACTTTATACCATCTTAACAAACCACTCAGATTGAACAACCATCTGCTCATAAATGTAGATAAACCCAAACTTTTGGCTGGCCAGATGCTTTACTCCTTTACCATCACAAAACTTTGGAACTCCCTCTCCCAACAATTAGATCCACTTGCTCAGTCACCCTCTTCAAGACATCTCTGAAACAACACCTCTCCTCGTCTTGGCTGTGCACATGTGCTAACACCACATCTCATATAACCTAACTTCAACCATCACAACTATTCTTAGCCCCACTCTATTACTCTGGAATCCTCCTTTCATATCCACCTGTCTTTTTACTTACTCCGCCTCTCCATCCTGTCCACTTCCCTCTTCTATGAACCCTCATTGTCCTACCTTTGATCCCTCCTGTCTACTTCCTTCTCTTGCTAACCCTTATAGACTTACTATTGAACCAGGTGAGACATTAGGTAGTCTCACAGCCTACCTTAATATCACACCACCACTTATATCTGCAACAATATCCACTGACTTTGCTGATTCCTGCAACAGGACTCATATAGCCTATCGCTCAGCTACTACACCTTCTAAATGTGTGAAACGTTTAAGTACCTAGTCTCTGATTAATTCCTATATCTGCTTAGCACCCACTGCATGAAGTGTCTTATATAAATTTTGCTAGCCGAAAACTACTTATATGAAATTTTCTCATGTATATACTTTGTATTGCTTGTATAACATCTTTGATTTGAGAATGATTACTTATGTACTGTTTTTTTCACCAATTGTATAAGCTGTCAGTAATATGTACTAAATGTCTTTATTAATGTAAATTCTGTATTGTATGTGAAATGTCTTATATGTGGAGCTTTTCTCCCCGGGACTCCTCTGAAAATGGGCACTTCTGGCCCAGTTGGACCATCCCAGTAAACCAATGAAAATAAATAAATAAATAAAAGAATAGGAATAGCAATTGTGGGTCAAAAGACACTGAAGAAAGTATCCCTTCAATAAAAAAAAACATAAAAGATATGCACTTGGGATTACACCACACAGAATAGATAATAGTAGGTTAAGACTTGGTATGCCGCAGTGGTACAGCGGTAGTGTTGTGACCTCACAGCAAGAGGTTCTCCCGTTCAATTCTCGGCTTGGCTTGGGAGTGCCTTCTGTGTGGAGTCTGCATGTCCTCCCCACGGTTGGGTAGTGTTCGAAAGACATGCGTGCGTAAATGGCTGCCTTCGTTAAAGGTTGGGCGTTGAGCTGGCATCTCAGCGTTTGAAAAAATCTACTGCCAATCATTAGCGGACTGGAGTTCTGTTGTGGTGACCCCTTACCGGGAAAAAGCGAAAGACAAACAACAACAACAGGTTAAGACTTGCTCTTAAATGAGTCCATGCTTAAACAAACCTACTTTAAGGAATATTTGCATTCTAAATAATAAAATTACTTGAAGCACTCTACCTGGTCTAAAATTAGAATATGTGAGAAGAATGATACCAATCCTATTAAAGGAAAACGTCTTATAATTTTATCTTACTACATGTAGACACAAATGACTTGAGACATACTCCACTACATTATATAAAGAATGCAATGCTGGACATAATCTAAGCATTTGAGGAGGCCTCTGGTAAACTTATTCTAGGTGAAATCATACCTTCTCTATGATGAAAATGATAAGCTAGTAATATTGCAGTAGGGAATGGATGGCAAACTGATAACAGGTTCATAGTTACTAGGTATCTCCACCAAAGAGGGCATTCTCAGGACTGCCGCAAGCACTTCCTTTAAATGTACAACACAGTCTCAGAAATCCATCTACATACTGTGGGAGTAGAACCCACAGTCTTTTGCATCAGAACTAAGTATATTACCTGTTGAGCTACTAACACAAACAGACTTAGCATAAGCAGCACTAAACTTCTTTCCCCCCTGAATAACTATGTAGCACAAGAAATCTGGAAAAAAACAAAATTTATTAAGGGGGGGCAAAGGCCCCAAACCAGGGACACATTTTAAACATTGCTTGCATAATCTTAAAAAGTTGCTAGAATAAAATGTTTTGTGTTACCATGCATTTTCTGAAAGATGGGAAGACTGAAACTTAAATGGTTATCATTATTTAGTGAATTAAGTTATCACTGATTTGCCAAAAAAATAAAAATTTGAAGAGGAACAGACCAAAGTATGTCCTTACATTTCTCTAGTAACCATCCGTATTATCAAAAAAGGTCTGTTGTAAAAGGCCAGCTCGTAAGTGCAGCACGCATGGTAACTGATGACCATGATTTTCAAGTTGAATGTAACAAACTAAAGAATATGTTTCTATCTAGGGGCTATCCACTTAACCTAATTAACAACATCATTTTGGAAGTAACGAATAAACGTAAGGAGGGTTATTTTACCCCCTTACTTGTGTCTAACATTGTTATAGAAGTGAATGTTGACACAAGAAATTCTCCTACAATTATAGATCCTCCCAGGCATAATAGACAGGAAGACATCAATTATCGAGTGTCTTTCATACATACTTTTTCTTTGGATTTTGTCAAAATCAAAGAAATTATTAACAAAAACTGGGATGTGATCAATCATGATAGCACCCTTTCTAGTATTTTGGGTGTAAAACCAAAATTAACATATAGGAGGGGACAAAATTTAAAAACAATCCTAGAGAGACCATCTAACAAAGTTACTTCCAACAGGTCGCATGGCATGCACAAATGTGGTGCCTGCGCGCAATGTAGGTTCATTAAAGTTGGTACACATTTTTCCATCAATGACAAGACATATAAAGTGAATAATCACTTTAATTGTGAGTCCAAATCGGTTGTATATGTCGCTCTGTGTAACCAATGTAAAGCTTTTTACATTGGGAAGAAGGAGCGTAAAATTAAAACCAGAATTTATGAGCACATGTATGTGGTTAGCAGGCATGATGAAAATAATGCCCTAGCTAAACATATTTTGGAACACATAGGGCATACTTTCAGTTTTGTCATAGTGCAACAAAGAACCCCAGATATAAGAGGAGGCCCATGGCAAATCAAGTTAGAAATTGATGAGCTCATGTGGCAGATCCGGACTAGGGCACGTCTTTTACCTGGAATTAATGATAACTTGTCCATTAAATGTGTGCTCAAATGGTTGTCTTATAATAGATGAGTGTTTTTAATACTATACAAGTTGACAAAAAAATATAGTTGTAGTTCAAAATTTTTTACCTTAAGGTTATGCAATTGCCACATGGTATTGTATAAAATTCATTCTAAAAGGTTTGATCTAATTTAATAATATGTGAAGGGTATATAAATTTAAATATTTGTTTATATTTTATATTTTACTAGGTTTGTATAAAATGTTGTATTAATTGATATACATTTTCAACATATTTCATGTTTTAATATGCGGAACAAGTAAGCTTCAGGCATCTGCATTGTTTTTAATATTTGCTTCAGGTAACACTAAACAACTTCTTGCATTATTTACTGACAATACTGTTTTAAGGTTACTATGGCAATACTTAATTAACAAATGCACTCGTTTTTCATTGGTAACATCATTTTTTAACAATTTATAAGCTTTTGATGTTCAACATTCCGCTGTTTGTCTGATGAAGGCTGGACATTGGTTCGGCCGAAAGCGCTCACGTTTATTTGGAAGTAATAAACCATTTTAGTTAATTTTAAGCTGTCTTTGTTTGATTCCTACTCGTTTTTCTTGTGGTTTCGTGGAGTTTACTAGTTGAATTGTAAGAATCTTTTATTCCCATCATCTGGAAAAATGTTTATGTCTTCCCACTACACAAGGGGGGCCGCAACATAGATACCACCAACTTCCACCCCATTGCTATACTATCACCATCTCTAAGATTCTGGAAAAATGTATTCATTCTCAACTTCTTCACCATCTGACTCACAACCACATCCTCTCCCCCAACCAACACAGATTTAGGTCAGGACACAGTACCACCACTGCCATCATATCCTTCATGGACACTTTTTTTTTTTTTTTTTTTTTTTTTTTTTTTTTTTTTTTTTTTTTTTTTTTTTTTTTTTTTTTTTTTTTTTTTTTTTTTTTTTTTTTTTTTTTTTTTTTTTTTTTTTTTTTTTTTTTTTTTTTTTTTTTTTTTTTTTTTTTTTTTTTTTTTTTTTTTTTTTTTTTTTTTTTTTTTTTTTTTTTTTTTTTTTTTTTTTTTTTTTTTTTTTTTTTTTTTTTTTTTTTTTTTTTTTTTTTTTTTTTTTTTTTTTAAAAAAAAAAAAAAAAAAAAAAAAAAAAAAAAAAAAAAAAAAAAAAAAAAAAAAAAAAAAAAAAAAAAAAAAAAAAAAAAAAAAAAAAAAAAAAAAAAAAAAAAAAAAAAAAAAAAAAAAAAAAAAAAAAAAAAAAAAAAAAAAAAAAAAAAAAAAAAAAAAAAAAAAAAAAAAAAAAAAAAAAAAAAAAAAAAAAAAAAAAAAAAAAAAAAAAAAAAAAAAAAAAAAAAAAAAAAAAAAAAAAAAAAAAAACACTGAAGAAAGTATCCCTTCAATAAAAAAAAACATAAAAGATATGCACTTGGGATTACACCACACAGAATAGATAATAGTAGGTTAAGACTTGGTATGCCGCAGTGGTACAGCGGTAGTGTTGTGACCTCACAGCAAGAGGTTCTCCCGTTCAATTCTCGGCTTGGCTTGGGAGTGCCTTCTGTGTGGAGTCTGCATGTCCTCCCCACGGTTGGGTAGTGTTCGAAAGACATGCGTGCGTAAATTGGCGTGCCTTTGTTAAAGGTTGGGCATTGAGCTGGCACCTCAGCGTCTCGAAAAAATCTACTGCCAATCATTAGCGGACCGGAGTTTCGCTGTGGTGACCCCTTACTGGGAAAAAAACGAAAGACAAACAACAACAACAACAGGTTAAGACTTGCTCTTAAGTGAGTCCATGCTTAAACAAACCTACTTTAAGGAATATTTGCATTCTAAATAATAAAATTACTTGAGGCACTCTACCTGGTCTAAAATTAGAATATGTGAGAAGAATGATACCAATCCTATTAGAAGGAAAACGTCTTATAATTTTGTCTTACTACATGTAGACACAAATGACTTGAGACATACTCCACTACATTATATAAAGAATGCAATGCTGGACATAATCTAAGCATTTGAGGAGGCCTCTGGTAAACTTATTCTAGGTGAAATCATACCTTCTCTATGATGAAAATGATAAGCTAGTAATATTGCAGTAGGGAATGGATGGCAAACTGATAACAGGTTCATAGTTACTAGGTATCTCCACCAAAGAGGGCATTCTCAGGACTGCAACATCCACTTCCTTTAAATGTACAACACAGTCTCAGAAATCCATCTACATACTGTGGGAGTAGAACCCACAGTCTTTTGCATCAGAAGTAAGTATATTACCTGTTGAGCTACTAACACAAACAGACTTAGCATAAGCAGCACTATACTTCTTTCCCCCTGAATAACTATGTAGCACAAGAAATCTGGAAAAAAACAAAATTTATTAAGGGGGGCAAAGGCCCCAAATCAGGGACACATTTTAAACATTGCTTGCATAATCTTTAAAAGTTGCTAGAATAAAATGTTTTGTGTTACCAAGCATTTTCTGAAAGATGGGAAGACTGAAACTTAAATGGTTATCATTATTTAGTGAATTAAGTTATAACTGATTTGCCAAAAAAAAAACAAAAATTTGAAGAGGAACAGACCAAAGTATGAGCCAAACATTCTGTGAAACTTTGGACAGTTGAAGAACTCCTTGAATCATGAGTGGTGGTATGCATAGAGAATTTAGGCTTTTGCTCTTTGTACCTAAGGTACAGGGTTTGAGTCTGAGTAACCCTAACTACCAGTTGTACATAACTGGGGCATTTCACACACATGAGACATTCAAAATGCAAACACACATACAACTGCTAGACATTCAAAATGCAAACACACACACAACTGCAAAACATTCAGAATGCACATACACAGAGAACTGCAAGACATTCAAAATGCACATACACACTGCAAGACATTCAAAATGCAAACACACACACACACACACACACACACACACACACAGAGCTGCAAGACATTCAAAGTGCAAATACACACCCACACAGAGAACTGCAAGACATTCAAAATGCAAAGAGGAACTGAACTTCAAAATGTAAAGGGACTAGCACTTGGTACAATACACACACTCTGAACTGCAAAACATTCAAACGCAAAGAGGAACTGAACTGCAAGACTTGCAAATGCAAAGGAAGGAACTGTGAGACATTGAAAATGAGCTGCAAAGGAACTAGCACTTGAGTGATTTGTAAACTCCACCTTGTACAGATGAGGCATTCAAAATGCAAAGGAACTGTTCCCCATACACAAATAGAAGACTATATACACTGTAGAGCCCTTACCAACATTGTCAAAATGCACTCAAATGCAACTTAAGTAGTACATAAATAAAAGAACATTCCCCATGCAATAGCTGCACACTTAAATTTCTGTTCTTGACAAGTAATACACTCAGCACAGTCTTTTTGCTGTTTTTTTGCCTTACCTGGAGCTGGGGGAAAAAAAGAAGTGCTGTGCCTGTGTGAACTTGCACTGCCAAACCCACATACCGGTAAATTAAAATTAAGTAGTAATGGCTCGCTGTCTGCCTCATGCTGATGTCATCGTGTATGCCCTGCATGTGATGATGTTAGGAACAGTTCTAAGGTTATGCAGATTGCCACATGGTATTGTATAAAATTCATTCTAAAAGGTTTGATCTAATTCTAATAATATGTGAAGGTATATATAAATTTAAATATTTGTTTTATATTTTTATATTTTACTAGGTTTGTATAAAATGTATTAATTGATATACATGTTTCAACATATTTCATGTTTTAATATGCGGAACAAGTAAGCTTCAGGCATCTGCATTGTTTTTAATATTTGCTTCAGGCCAACACTAAACAACTTCTTTGCATTATTTACTGACAATACTGTTTTTTAAAGGTTACTAAGTGGCAATAGCTTAATTAACAAATGCACTCAAGTTTTTCATTGGTAACATCATTTTTTAACAATTTTATAAGCTTTTGATGTTCAACATTCCGCTGTTTGTCTGATGAAGGCTGGACATTGAATTTCTGGCCGAAAAGCTCACGATTTATTTGGAAGTAATAAACCATTTCTAGTTAATTTTAAAACTGTCTTTGTTTGATTCCTACAAAACTTTTTCTTGTGGTTTACGGTGGAGTTTACTATTAGATTGAATTGTAAGAATCCTATATTCCCATCATCTGGAAAAATGTTTATATCTTCCCACTACACAAGGGGGGCCGCAACATAGATATCACCAACTTCGATCCCATAGCTATACTATCACCCATCTCTAAGATACTGGAAAATGTATTCATTCTCAACTTCTTCACCATCTGACTCACAACCACATCCTCTCCCCCAACCAACACAGATTTAGGTCAGGACACAGTACCACCACTGCCATCATATCCTTCATGGACACTGTCAACTGAGCCCATGACACTAGTAAAATCGATTCTTAACTATTGCTTTTGGTACTATATCCCACTCTCTCCTTCTAAAAAAAAACTCTCTAATATAGGTACCTCACATCATACTCTAAATTGGTTTACTAAATTACCTCACTAACTTCTGTTTAGCATATTTATCAATAACTTCCACACCACAGTCTCTCAAGGCTCAGTCACCCAGTATGCAAATCACATCACTATCATATACACTGCAAACAGCTCCTCAGAACTACACCAACTCACTCACAACACCCTTGACCTCCACTAAAATTTGGATGTCTAATAATCATTTTGTCTTGAACCCCAACAAAACTAAACTATTAATCTTTGCCCCCAAAAAATCAACATCCCTACAAAAAGACAACATCACCATTCAATCCCTAAATGGTACCACCATCGACATTGCACCTAGCACAAAACTCCTAGGTGTCATCATAGATGAAAACCTCACATTTGACCTGCATATCCAGTCCAATGTCAAAAAAATGCATCAAAAACTTGCCACTCTCTACCGACACAAACATCTTCTCAGTGCATCAGTCCGACTTCCCCTTCCCTCTTCTTTTCTCTTACCCTCTCTTTAATATGGTGCCCCCCCACCAACATTCTCTCCTCTCTAAAGTCCAAGCTAGACTCATGCTACAACAAAATTGCTAAGTTTGTAACTAATGCCTCCTACTCCTCCCACCACTGCTTATCATTACGCAACCTAAAATGGCTTGAACTCCCCAACTATCTCACCTTTATCCAACTAGCTACACCTCACAAACTCATTCATAATCCATCCATGTACCCTGCTCTATTTTCTGTACTTACTTTATACCATCTTAACAAACCACTCAGATCGAACAACCATCTGCTCATAAATGTAGATAAACCCAAACTTTTGGCTGGCCAGATGCTTTACTCCTTTACCATCGCAAAACTTTGGAACTCCCTCTCCCAACAATAAGATCCACTTGCTCAGTCACCCTCTTCAAGACATCTCTGAAACAACACCTCTCCTCATCTTGGCTGTGCACATGTGCTAACACCACATTTCATATAACCTAACTTCAACCATCACAACTATCCTTAGCCCCACTCTACTACTCTGGAATCCTCCTTTCATATCCACCTGTCTTTTTACTTACTCCGCCTCTCCATCCTGTCCACTTCCCTCTTCTATGAACCCTCATTGTCCTACCTTTGATCCCTCCTGTCTACTTCCTTCTCTTGCTAACCTTATAGACTTACTATTGAACCAGGTGAGACATTCAGGTAGTCTCACAGCCTACCTTAATATCACACCACCACTTATATCTGCAACAATATCCACTGACTTTGCTGATTCCTGCAACAGGACTCATATAGCCTATCGCTCAGCTACTACACCTCCTAAATGTGTGAAACGTTTAAGTACCTAGTCTCTGATTAATTCCTATATCTGCTTAGCACCCACTGCATGAAGTGTCTTATATAAATTTTGCTAGCCGAAAACTACTCATATGAAATTTTCTCATGTATATACTCTGTATTGCTTGTATAACATCTTTGATTTGAGAATGATTACTTATGTACTGTTTTTTTCACCAATTGTATAAGCTGTCAGTAATATGTACTAAATGTCTTTATTAATGTAAATTCTGTATTGTATGTGAAATGTCTTATATGTGGAGCTTTTCTCCCCAGGACTCCTCTGAAAATGGGCACTTCTGGCCCAGTTGGACCATCCCAGTAAACCAATTAAAATAAATAAATAAATAAAAGAATAGGAATAGCAATTGTGGGTCAAAAGACACTGAAGAAAGTATCCCTTCAATAAAAAAAAAAACATAAAAGATATGCACTTGGGATTACACCACACAGAATAGATAATAGTAGGTTAAGACTTGGTATGCCGCAGTGGTACAGTGGTAGAGTTGTGACCTCACAGCAAGAGGTTCTCCCGTTCAATTCTCGGCTTGGCTTGGGAGTGCCTTCTATGTGGAGTCTGCATGTCCTCCCCACGGTTGGGTAGCGTTCGAAAGACATGCGTGCGTAAATGGGCGTGCCTTCGTTAAAGGTTGGGCGTTGAGCTGGCATCTCAGCGTTTCGAAAAAATCTACTGCCAATCATTAGCGGACTGGAGTTCTGTTGTGGTGACCCCTTACCGGGAAAAAAACGAAAGACAAACAACAACAACAGGTTAAGACTTGCTCTTAAATGAGTCCATGCTTAAACAAACCTACTTTAAGGAATATTTGCATTCTAAATAATAAAATTACTTGAAGCACTCTACCTGGTCTAAAATTAGAATATGTGAGAAGAATGATACCAATCCTATTAAAAGGAAAACGTCTTATAATTTTATCTTACTACATGTAGACACAAATGACTTGAGACATACTCCACTACATTATATAAAGAATGCAATGCTGGACATAATCTAAGCATTTGAGGAGGCCTCTGGTAAACTTATTCTAGGTGAAATCATACCTTCTCTATGATGAAAATGATAAGCTAGTAATATTGCAGTAGGGAATGGATGGCAAACTGATAACAGGTTCATAGTTACTAGGTATCTCCACCAAAGAGGGCATTCTCAGGACTGCCGCAAGCACTTCCTTTAAATGTACAACACAGTCTCAGAAATCCATCTACATACTGTGGGAGTAGAACCCACAGTCTTTTGCATCAGAACTAAGTATATTACCTGTTGAGCTACTAACACAAACAGACTTAGCATAAGCAGCACTAAACTTCTTTCCCCCCTGAATAACTATGTAGCACAAGAAATCTGGAAAAAAACAAAATTTATTAAGGGGGGGCAAAGGCCCCAAACCAGGGACACATTTTAAACATTGCTTGCATAATCTTAAAAAGTTGCTAGAATAAAATGTTTTGTGTTACCATGCATTTTCTGAAAGATGGGAAGACTGAAACTTAAATGGTTATCATTATTTAGTGAATTAAGTTATCACTGATTTGCCAAAAAAATAAAAATTTGAAGAGGAACAGACCAAAGTATGAGTCAAACATTCTGTGAAACTTTGGACAGTTGAAAAACTCCTTGAATCATGAGTGGTGGTATGCATAGAGAATTTAGGCTTTTGCTCTTTGTACCTAAGGTACAGGGTTTGAGTCTGAGTAACCCTAACTACCAGTTGTACATAACTGGGGCATTTCACACACATGAGACATTTAAAATGCAAACACACATACAACTGCAAGACATTAAAAATGCAAACACACACACAACTGCAAAACATTCAGAATGCACATACACAGAGAACTGCAAGACATTCAAAATGCACATACACACTGCAAGACATTCAAAATGCAAACACACACACACACACACACACACACACACACACACACACACACACACACACACACACACACACACACACACACACACAGAGCTGCAAGACATTCAAAGTGCAAATACACACCCACACAGAGAACTGCAAGACATTCAAAATGCAAAGAGGAACTGAAAGCAAGACATTCACAATGCAAAGATGAACTGAACTTCAAAATGCAAAGGGACTAGCACTTGGTACAATACACACACTCTGAACTGCAAGACATTCAAACGCAAAGAGGAACTGAACTGCAAGACTTGCAAATGCAAAGAAAGGAATTGTGAGACATTGAAAATGAGCTGCAAAAGAACTAGCACTTGAGTGACTTGTAAACTCCATCTTGTACAGATGAGACATTCAAAATGCAAAGGAACTGTTCCCCATAAACAAATAGAAGACTGTTCCCAAGACTATATACACTGTAGAGCCCTTACCAACATTGTCAAAATGCACTCGAATGCAACTAAAGTAGTAGTACATAAATAAAAGAACATTCCCCATGCAATAGCTGCACACTTAAGTTTCTGTTCTTGACAAGTAATACACTCAGCACAGTCTTTTTGTTGTTTTTTTGCCTTACCTGGAGCTGGGGGAAAAAAAGAAGTGCTGTGCCTGTGTGAACTTGCACTGCCAAACCCGCGTACTGGTAAATTAAAATTAAGTAGTAATGGCTCGCTGTCTGCCTCATGCTGATGTCATCGTGCATGCCCTGCATGTGATGATGTTAGGAACAGTTCCAAAAAAATATTTAAAAAAACCCTGGAAATTCAGAAATTTACTTACTGAGAAATTTGTTATGGTTGAGATGTATGGATGGGGTGCCATAGTATGATATAGGTGATGTACTGGGATAGAGTGCCGTAGGATGATGTAGCGTATGTGCTGGGATAGGGTTCCATAGGATGTTGTAGGGTATGTACTGGGATAGGGTGACATAGGATGTTGTAGGGTAGAAAAAACATCATCCCAGACTTGACACCTTCTAAGCCTGTGCTGTGTCTTTAAATCTTGTCATGAAAGCTTTGGTTACAAGATTAGTTGAACCAACTACCCACTTTGAATGATGTCAGGAATATTGTCACAACTTTCAGTGCAGTCCTACATGCAACTGATAACAGATAACAGATAACATTGGCTCAGGTACCCCATAGCCAGACATGCTCACTCGTTTGTGCACACACATACAGAAAGACATATGGTGGTTGGGCAGTCTTATGTCCCTTCCTTATACTGATGTCCTAGACTAAAGACTACAGCCTCTGTACCACAGCCTGCATGAAGTCTGAAAAGTATCTGTATGTGCTGCTACTCAAATGAGATGTTTGATTAAGATGTGTTTATTTTCTTCCACAGTGGCAGTATTGATCTTAAAATTTTCTTCTTAACTCTTCTAACTTATTTCCTTATAAAAATTAATCTTAAATGTATGATTTGTCAGGTATAACAGCCATTATATAATCAACTCTGAAAGAGCTTAAGAAGTTACATCTCCCATTGCTAATAAGCAATCTCCATTTTTTATTGCTTTCTTGGGCAGAAACAGAGTTAATGATGCTTGGGGGGGTGTTGCTCAATGACACAGTAGTGATTATTTTCACCTTACAGTGCTAGGTTCTAAAGTTCAATTTTGCCTGGGTGGGGTTGAATATTTGGAGTCTGCATTTCCTTCTTGTGCTTATATGCATGTTTGTTGGGTGTTCCCATTTCCTCCAATTTCTCAAGACACACTATAGTTGAACTGTGGATACCACAATTTCTCTGTAGGTATGGATGCCATACATGTGCCTGTTTGTGTGTGTGTGTGTGTGTGTGTGTGTGTGTGTGTGTGTGTGTGTGTGTGTGTGTGTGTGTGTGTATGTGTGTGTACATACAGTTATTCTATATGGCGCTAATTTTTTTACCTTACATCCTTGGAGATCAAGCATATTGCCTGGTATGCTATTTCCCTCAAGTGGATTAAGCAGGGAATCAGGGAATGAATGAATGAATTTAACAATCAGAAGGTACTCTGAACATATAAAATACTGTTTATTATTACCTTTGAATAATGTGAGCATGTTATACTAACAGTTTAAATGTACAGCATTTACTTTACTCATTTTTCCACTTCTGCACTGTGTTTTATTCCACCGTTCTAATGATATAAAATGTATTGGTCCTTGTTGTTTTTTGCTGCTTACATTTATGATATAAACATTGTTCATATTCAGCATTTCTGCAAAACATATATTACCTGTTCCTTGCTTAATGCTAAATTTTCAATTGTAATGGAATACCACATGATAATCATGTTAGCTTGAAAGGGTAATAGGTGTATATTATTCTATTTTAGCTTTCAACAAAAGAAAGGGACATTTTCAGTGTTAGTGATGCAGAAGTCCTTGTTATGCTGTTAACATTTGTTGCCATCTATATACAGATGAAGGAAGCATAAATAATGGCTTTACCACTTAGTGACAAAAATGCAATCATCTTAATTACAAAGCCATATGCCAAGCCATGATTTCCATGTTAACAAAATTGCAATTATAAACTTTTACAGATCTACATCTCTAATGTCTTACATTTTGCTTCATCTTGCAATTCCCTTTCAGATTCCAAAAAATACACAGAATCGCTGTGAAGTATGTTGTTAACCTGTGTGTGTTTAATTAACTAGGAAGCAGTTTCACACTGAAGGAAGCTAATATGTTGTCTGACATGGTAGAATGCAATGGGAACCATTTCCTCCTTTCACAGTTTATCCTTGCGGGCTTACCTAGAATGGAAGACAACATACTACAAACTATATTGTTCACTTTTCTCCTTTTAACATACATTGTGGCTATTATGGGAAACACATTATTAATCCTGACTGTTAAACTGGATTATAGGCTACATTCACTTATGTGTACATTTCCATATGTAATTTGGGGGTCTATATCATTGCATCGAAAAGTAATTTCTTCGAACAGCTTTTCAATCAAAAATGCCATTAACAGAAATTGCACAGCCCCTGCTAAATATATATACCAACTCAGACATCACACTACAGTGAGGAAAGGGCAAATTTTACAATCTTCACTGTACTGCCATCTCACAAAAGCAATTTCTGTTAATAGCATTTTTGATTTAAAAGCCGTTCGAAGAAATGACTTTTCGGTGTCATGATATAGACCTATAATTTGGCACTTGTTGATGTTTTAACTCCTTCTGCTACCATTACAGAATGTCTTTATTACATACCATCAAATGACTGATTAATTAATTTTGGGCCACGCATTTTCCAAATGACAGTGGTCATTTTTCTTAACATATCTGAAGGGTTCACTCTTGCAGTCATGGTCTATGACCATCCGTCGCATATCGCCTACTCAGAGGCGATCTCTGTCTAACATACAAAGCTATGTCAAACCCAGAGCTGTTGGACATGCTCCACTTAAAGAAATCCCAATCCCTCTGAGCTACACACTCTAGGGACCTAAACCTTGTCACCACAATAAATAGAACATGCTGGAGGGATAGATTCCTGACCCAGAGATTTCCCATACTCTGGAACAAACTATCTACAGCAAACAAAGCTCCTCATTAGTACTCTTCAAGAAAAATCTTGATGATTGGATGGGAGAAAGGAAATTCACCCTGGGGATCCCTTCTGTGGCTCTGCTCGACAGGGCCATAGGAAAATAATTTTCTTGAGTGGCGAAAGCCAGGGTACCTTTTTGGCTAGGCTTATATAGGCCCTAAGGCCAATAGCCTAGTACCCACCTATGAACCTATGAATCACCAAGCCATATGAAGCTCTTTTCATTATCATATTAAAATGACAAACTGACTTGTTTTCAAACTTCCCATTCTTTACTGGCTCCCAGGAACTTTTATTAGTTTGATTGATATATACTGGGTTCTCAGTGTTCCATTTTATGGATACAATAAAATTTTGCATTATTTTTGTGACTGATGATAATCAATTTAGGCTGTGCAGATGTATCAGTACAGAAAACCACTGCTTCATGCCAGGCATTCACTGAAAAGAAATCCATACAAGCCTGCACTTCCTTTCATGCTGCTGGCAAATGTACGCTCACTGGAGAGCAAGATTGACTATTTAAGGATGGATCTTTCCACGCAATCTAATGTGAAAAGTAGTTGCTTACTTGTGCTCATTGAAACTTGGCTGAACTCCAGCGTAAATGATAGTACAATAGGGTCTATATCAACTTATCAAAAGCTGATAAGAGTGAACATTCTTTGATCAAACCCTAAACATAGAACAACCGAAAGACACGGTGCAGCATTTTTTTCCGAAGGAAAAAAATTTCTGGATCATTTTCAGGAGTTTGCTATTTCCTCCACTGTGGTATGATCTCGAAGTTGGTATATTTAAGTAGGGGGGCACAACCTCCCACATGGGTGGATGTGGGGCAAAGCCTCCCACTACTTCATGCTGTGTTTTCATTTGTTTTTTTGTTTTTTTTTGCGTAACAGCAACTTTTTTCCCTGGGGAAAAAAATTGCTGTTCCGTGTCTTCGCTATTTTGGTTGTTTGACATTTAGTGTTCGATCAAAGAACATTCACTCTTATCAGCTTTTGATAAGCTGATATAGACCCAGTACAATATATGTGGAGGGGGTGTCATTATTTTGTGCTGACAGAAATCAGTCTCTCTGTGACAAATCTAAATCTCATGGATGGGGTATTTGTGTGTATATCAACAACAACTGGTGTATGAACTGTGAAACAATCACATCACACTGCTCAGAGAGCATTGAGTTCATCTCACTAAAAGGCAGACCCTTCTACTTGCCTAGGGAATTCAATGGAGTGAGCATAACAGCTGTTTAAAGGATAAAGGAAAAAGAATGTGAAAGAAATGCAAAAATTACTAAAACAGAATGCCCATCATGCAAGCAATGTAGCTGTGATATATTATAGCAATAACCCACGCCTGGATGTGGGTTATGCTGGATTTACCCACAGTTGATGTGGTTTGGTCACGAGGGCGAAGCCCGAGTGGCCAAACAAAGCCAACCATGAGTAAATCCAGCATTATCCACACCCAGAAATGGGTTATTGCTATTATACAATGACGTTATTTAAGAAAAAAATAATTACTTTTCTTAAATAATGGCATTGTATAATGCCTCCTTGCTGCCCTTCCGCAGCTGTCTGGTATTCTGCAGCAGTTCTGATGTACTGTGCATGCGTATGCGTATGCAGTACATCAGAGCTGTGGGCAAAAGTAACGGAGAAAGCAAGATCTCCGTTGCTTTTTAAAAACTGTTTCACTATGTTAAATGGGTTTAACATAGTGAGACAGCTTTAAAAAAAGCAACGGAGAATCTCCGTTGCTTTTTTAAAGCTGTCTCGCTATGTTAAACCCATTTAACATAGCGAGACAGTTTTGAAAAAAGCAACGGAGAAAGAAAGATCTCCATTGCTTTTTACAAATTGTCTCGCTATGTTAAAGGAGTTTAACATAGTGAGACAGCTTTAAAGAAAGCAACAGAGATTCTCCGTTGCTTTTTTTAAAGCTGTCTCGCTATGTTAAACTCTAACATAGCAATAAAAAAAGCAACGGAGATTCTCCGTTGCTTTTTTTAAAGCTGTCTCGCTATGTTAAACTTGTTTAACATAGCGAGACAGTGTGAAGCAATGGAGATCTTGCTTTTTCCGTTGCTGTAAAAAAAAAAAAGAGTTATAGTAATGGAAAAAGTCCGGGCGACCGGACCTTTTTCCATTACTATAACTCTGATTTACAATGTGCATGCTGACCAATCAGCTTGCATGTTTTTGAATATTAATGGGGGGTCGTTGTATAATGGAATTTTAGTAATATTGTTGCATAAATAAATACAAAGAGACATAATAATAAAGTCTAGGCTTGATCCTGACCAGATTACTGTAATAGTTCCAAAAAAAAAGCAACAACATGATGGAAACAGAATCCGTAGTAAGTTCTTCCTTGCCATTTTTTTAGCTCTCCAAAGTGGCATGCTGCAGGGCAGAAAGCACAACTAAGAAAGTAATGATTAGCTTGCTAAGCAAACTGGAATGAATGCACTTTTCTAGTTGAACAGACAAAGATCAGATGAGAAAGAAATATGCGTGTGGCTATGGCAATGGAAGCAATCAGAAAATTAAAGGTTGGAAGGGTGGCCTAATGGTTAAGGCATTTGCCTTCCAAACACAAAATGCAGCATTTGAGTCTCGCAAAGGATAATTGGCTAGGCTTAAAATGGCTCACAAGGGCAGTTAGCTTACTACTAATCTATGAGTCTATAATGTGAAATAACAAATATAAGATTTTCTCTTCATGTTAATGCACAATATTTTGCAACTAAAAAGACAGTATAGTGTTTTAATAACATTTGAAAAGCTATATGTAAATACAAAAAGTTTCTTCCTTATTATCAGGTGCACATTATAGACAAGAGGGAGTTTCATGTTATCCAGAGTGCAAGCTAATATTATCCTGCATACTGGAATGTTGAAGGTACTAGCCTTATTTATAGTGCAGTTAAAGCCGTCATTGATTATAGATCCATCACTACTTTAAATAATACCAACACAATGTGAAAGTCTGCATTAGATTCATATTCAGTTATTCAGAGAACAAGATATTAAATATATCCCACTGTACTGTCTCAATATTTATACATTTATTGCTAAAAAGTGAGCCCCATGTTTTACCTGCCCCATACAGGCAAGTGCCATGTGCTGCCCCAAACCAATGGCAGTTGAGTTGTTGAATTTGTTGCTCTTTCCCAAATCACTTGTTAGACTGTTTACCACAATCTGTTATGCATCCCTCATTTACTTCCAGACCTGCTCCAGGACAGTACACATGTTCACTGGAAATATTTCTATTTCCTTGAAGTCGACAGCACCCTAGAAAACAGCCCTACCTCTTTGTCATTTTACTCTTCATGTGAAGTGACAGATTACCATGGTGCAACAGATTGTTTCTAATATTCCCAGTGATAACCTTCCTGTTGTCCTTTGTTTCCACCTGCTGTCTTCTGTTGCACCATATTTCTTACAGGCAGAATATGACTGCATGATGGACATCTTTGTATAACTATTACTTAATCACAAGAAATCCTCAAAAATCAAGTCCTAAAGCTGTATTGCCTTTGTCTTCTTTTTCTTCTTGTTAAAGTAATTTCTCCCAGACTGGTCATAGAGATATCTGCCATACTTTGTCGCTTTTTCCTTTTTAGCACAAATGGCATCCGCAGGTCATAAAATACTAATGTTTAGCCTTGCCATTCAATTTTTACCTGTCTTTGGTTAAACCTTAATGCCAACATTCCCAGTCTGTACTCTGTTATGTTCACCTCTCAAATAAGAATTGTTTTTCTGCTAAAAAGCGAGGTAGATACTATAGACTTATTTCCTGTCATGCTTCCCTTTCTTATTTGCTATGACCTGCTAATGCAACATTTTCCCAATGTTTTTCATTTTGTAAATAAAGTTAACATCAGAAGTTTAGTGACTACATTAAGGCTTTTCTTGCCTTCCTCTTTCACATTATTTTTGGGAGAGGAATGAGTACAGGTAATGTACTCCTGAAAATATTCCTCACTTAAGGACCTCATGATTCTTTGTGACATTTCTGTCATCGCAGTGTTTAAAGGTCATGCCTTCTGGGGCTCTGTCTGATCCGACACAAACTTACACCTATCTGTTGCCCCAGCCAGACATAATTCACTATCAGTGTGCTGCCAGACTGAGACAAAGCCTCCTTTTCCTTCATCAAATGATCCATCTTGAAGTTCAATGTCAACTACATTGCACGGGTATTGCTTAGCCCCCTCAATGTGCTCCATATAACATCTGCATTGCTCAGGACCTCACAACCCTCTACGTCTCCTGATACATTTTATAGGCAGATTGACACAAAAAGGCAAACAACATATAGATAGACATATAGATAGATAGATAGATAGATAGATAGATAGATAGATAGATAGATAGATAGATACCAGACAGGGATACAAGTAAAACATTCCAATCCACTAAACAGACCAAAAATGCATGAATAAATAAATAAATAAATACAATAATATATAACTACATACATACATACATGCATACATACATACATACACACATGGAAACATGCAGATATACATAAACAAACAACCTTCATCTCACAAGCCTTCCATGTCATTGAAGAAATCACTTCTACATCCAATTATTCATTCTTCATCATGCTGCAAATCCTGTAGACATTAAATTTTTCTAAACAATTAGTAACTTCATTTTTATTTTTCAGTTTATTCGTTTGATTTATCACATGCATTTTCTTTTTTAATAAGTGGTTATATTTCATTGCCTTGAATCAAATGTATAATAATGTTGTCCCTTGCTTGACCACTTAGCCTTTGCCTGAGTAAAAATGGCCACAACTGCTTTATTGTAAATATTGCTTTATTATATGTCAAGATGGTCACATAAGCAGTATTCATATCTTTCCCTTTAAAACCACCACAGTTGAAAGTGACATGCACTTGCTTATTATTCAACTTTCACTAAGGAGTTTTGGGCTATGGTTTGTAGTTTGGGAAGACTATCAGCTGTGGAGATGGCAGTGGAGTCTACTCCACACTCTATTAGAGTATCTTGCTGGGAGGATGTATGGAGGGCATTAATAAATATGTTAATAAGTAGATGGCTTAGGACAGAGCTTTGTGAGACACCAGTGCACACAGGAAGGAAAGGGGAGTAAGTGGAGAGCCACTTAAATGACTGATATCTATCAGATAGGTAACTGTAAAGCCAGTTATGAGTCATATGAGATGGACCCAGGGAAGCCATTTTGGAAGAAGTTTGTAATGGGAGACAGTGTCAAAGGTGTGAGAAAGGTCTAAGAAAAGAGAAGAAACTAACACTGTCATCTGTGTCCTTAATGGCTGTGTCCATGTCCAGGAAAGCTAACAGAACAGTTGTTGTGCTGTGGTTCGGCCTGAATTCAGGCTGAGTAGGGATGAGATTTTCCTGAAGTAGATAAAGTACAAGTTGCTTTTAAATTCACTATTCTGATATCTTACAGAGCGTGACAGAATAACAATAGGCCTAATGGTGGTAATGTCAGTGTAGCTTCCTACTTTATGAAGTGGGAAGAGGTGAATTGTTTTTCAGAGTAGTGGTAAATAACACCCCTTAAAGGAACAATTGATTAATATAGATACAGGATATGCAATGGTGAAGGAAGTCAGTTTCAGATATTCTGAAGGGAGACTTTTATCAGAAGGAGAGGAGGGTTTAATTTTGCTTAATGTTAAATGTTTTAAAAAAGAAGTTGCAAACGGTTTTAATGAGCAAGAAGGATGGAGATAGTTGAGACATTGTAATGGACAAGAGGAGCTTTGTGAAGAGTTATAGATGAGAGTATGGGAGATCAATTTTACAGCAGACTCTGAGAGGACGTTGTCTGGGCAAGGGTTGGGGATGACTGAGTTCCAGGGTACGTGATATTTTATTGTAGCTCAGAACCTTAGGGTGTTTGTTAATTTGAGGGTCTACATAGTACTGCTTTCTATGATGTACAATTCTTTTGTGTGTGTATGTGTGTGTTGTTTCAGAGTTGTTTATAAGATTGTAGGTAAGCAGGAAACTTATACCTTTGTCATTAATTCCAGGCCTTGTTTTCTTTTGTATTATAATTTGGGTTGAAGCGGAGAGACCAGGTGTGTTGCTAGTTTTCACTCTTCTCTTGTTTAAGGGATTAAGGCTGTTAAGAGTGTCTATGAGTGCAGTATTGAATCTGTGGACGACATCATCTAGTGGTAGAGAATAAAGGGCAGTCCATTTGAAAGTTCTGACAATGTCATTAAAGATATTTTGAGATTCCTTGTGGGAGTATTGTTTAGTAAGATGGCTAGGACATCTCAGAACAAAGGTGGGATTTTGGTCACTAACGGAGTCAGGGAGAAGATGAGCAAAACAATAACGATCTTGATGTGAGACTGGGATCCAATCAAGAGTAGAGTTAATGTCTTTAGATTTATTAAAATGACTATGGGAGGTTATATGTTGGATGAAGTTGAAGAGATTTATACTAGCAGAGAGATAATCTGATGCAATAGCTTGCCAATAAGTGTTGACATTGCCAGGTATAATATTTTATATGGTGTATTATTAGATGACCAGTAAAATATTATCTTCCAGAATAGGGACGTTATTTCAAGGGCAAATAAAGAAGACAGTAATACATCATTTTTTATGCTTGTTTAATTGTAATATGGAAATATTGAGCTCTAATTTATGATATTTTGGTGGGTTAGTGGAAAAGGTTGGAAGAGAGAGTCAGGATACAGGATGGCAACACCTCCAGACATTTTTTTTGTTTGTATTATATCTGATCTTAAGATATTATTGCCTGGGGGGGGGGAATTCAATCTTTTATTTGAAGTTTCACCCATGATTCTGTTACAGCATTACTATCTGAAGAATATGATATCAGGAGGATATTGTGCAAGATGCCTAGAGGGTATAGAAGTAGGTAATGGAGAGAAGGAGGATATTGATATGGTTGAAGTGACAGATCTGGGGTTAGGATGTATATCACCACATATGGTGACATTTTTTTATCTAAGACTGGACTGGTGATTGTTTTGATATGGTAATAAGTGTTTTGTATTTTATCCCAAATTAACGATGAGGGTTGCTAAGTGTTTTGTGTTTAATGCTGTGAAAGGGATGTAGTGAATACGTTTTTAGTGATTACGACATTTGAAGATTTATATTCATCATGTGAAGGACCTGTGAGGGTGGTAGTTTGGACACTGGAGGAAAGGCAGATGGTAGCATCTAATATGGGATAAGATAAGCAGAAAGGAAGGAAGTATACAGAGGAAAAGCCTATTTATGGTTTAGAGGTTAATGTGTGTGATAGTGAAGCAAAAGATGGAAGATAGTTTTTATAAAATGAGGTATCACAGAAATGAGGAAGAAATGGCTTCGGAATAGCGGAGGACAGAAAGTGCAGATAATAATATAGTTAGTGTAGAGATGGTGGGAGGAGATATAACACATGAACGGAGGATATTTGGTTTTGGCAGGGCTTTATAAGAATTAGTAGGTAATTGCCCAGTATCGCTAGAGGTAATAAAGCCTGGTCCTAGTTGATAGAATGGGAGAGGGGTGGTAAGTATTACCTAAAGGGGTGGGAGTATGTAGAGGCAGACATATAGGTGACAGGTTAAATTAGATACTAAGGGGAGGAACTAAGAGAAGGTAAGATAAATACTGCTAGAGAAAGGAAGATAGATGGAAATAGGTTAAGTTATTCAGAGAAAGTGATACAGATGACAATAGGTTAATTTATACTGGAACAGGAGGGGATTGCTTAGGAAATAAATTTAGAGTAGAAGGGATATGTGAGAATCGGGAGTAGTGTAGAGTATAAGGACCAGGCAAGCCTGAGTTGGAAGAGGACTCATTCTAAAGAAACAATCTATCACACTGCCAGTTACAGAAGTGGGCAGATGTATGTATGGTTTAATTTAGAATATTTGTATTTTGATTTTTTTGAAAAAAAAGATACTGCCATGGAGGAATAAATAACTAGTGCAGAAGGCAATCCTGAGATTAAGAAATATAGTATTCTATATGTCACAATGATAACAACAGGTTATAGAAACTAGATGCTGTGATTTTTGTATAGAAATAGTGCAGAAGTCCAAAATACATTTGCGAGTTATTTTACAGAAGACAAGGGATATACATATAAAGGGGAGAGGATGAATGTCTGCCTAGTTTCTACAAGTATGGTTAGACTTTCCTGTAAAACAGATGCACTTATGGTACTGAGTGAAGCAAAAAATATATGAATTAAAGGAATAGATTGGCAAGTCTGCTGAACCTACATGGTTTTACTAAGAAGTTGCCACTGAGCTGGCAATGAACAGCAGGGTCTTCTCGCTTTGATGTTTTTCTTCCCTGAAGGAAAATAGTGTCCTTAGGTGGCTGAACAGAATTTTTTTTCAGGTAGTACAGCAGTACCTAGAAAGAGAAATAAAGATAGATCAGATTTTAAATAAGGTAGGGCGGTAGGGCGTAAATGTTAACAGCAAGAAAAAGAGGTCAAGGCTGAGTTGTATTTCAAAGTATCAGTGACAGGCTTTCAACTAGCTTTGCAATAAAACACTGATTGCATGTACAAATGAAAAACAGTGCAACATAATACTGACAACAGTTTTGTAAAGAAAAGAAACATAAGAAAAAATAAATAAATAAATAAATAAATAGCACACCAAAGAAGGACAAATCGACAACTGACTACTTACACATATGTTACTATAAAAGGAATATTACTCTAATGTGGTCTCCCAGATATTAAATCATAAGCACAAATTTGATGAAATAATCACAAAACAAATAAACTTTAGCATATTTCAGTGATTATGACATTACCTATCACTTGACAATGGGAGGCGTTAGATAAATAAAGCGATTTACGGCTATGAGATAGTGTGAGAGCAAAAACTAACACAAACAGTTATATCTGTTTCAGGTACTAATGGACAAAAAATGTCTATTATTCATCATGGCATCCAGTGTTACTTCTTATGGTCTACACATTGTGTAATAGTATCAGTTAAAATTATTTGGTGCCAAAATGGTCAAATAAAGTGCATTAAAAAGTTAGCACTATTAAATATTGAACTGTAGAAGTTAGAAAAATGCTAAGATGTAATTTTGGAGGTGACAGTGTGAACTCTGAGGTAAATGTTTTTAGTTGCAGTGTGTTGGAAATATAATCCTCCCCTCATTCTGAATACAGTGACCCCTATTCACTGGTCTTGTTCTTCAGATCTGCCTTCAGCTTTCTCCTCAGAATATTTTTGAGTTTTCTGTGTACTAAATTCTGTCAGTTTTGTATTCTCTGTGCTTCATCTATGAATCCCTAACATTTAACTCACAGAAAACTCTATTCATAGAGATAAACTAGTTAGGATTATATCCACTGAATAAAATTAAAAGTAAAAACACAGGCTCCCACACTCCCTGAACTTATGAATAACAATTCAGTGGTTGGTCAAATATGAAAAAGAGAGAAATCTCCTGAAACAAAAGAATCACTAACAGCACTCACCTAGTAACATCATTAGCAGTGATTTCCTGTGCAAAACAGTGATTGTGGAGTTCAACAAATGGTAAATGAACTCAGAGAATGGTGTTTACAATAAGTTTGGACTTAGTGAAGTTCAGCAAAGCTGTTATTACTTCTGTTATTATTTCTTTCCAATCTTCAAGTAAAGAATCTGATCATAACAAGCTTGTCTTAACCCACAAAATAAGATATTTCTATGAAGTTATGTTAGAATATTATTTAATCACTTGTTTTTAATCTGCTACTGCAAAAATAAAAAAATAAATAAAAAAATAAAAATAAAAATATATTCAGACCAGGCAGAGTCATGTGGCACTTAGTCAGAGTTAGGCTTTACGAACTAATAGCCCTGGATGCAGTTTAACACTGGCTTCTCTCAGGAGATTGTATAATCCCCAAGGAACATAATAAGTAAATATAAGACAGAGACAAATCCACTAACTTCATTTGCTGTCAGCTCAAACAAAGAGTAAGTAAATCATTTTATAGTATTTTGTACATAATATTTATGACATAAATATACTTTGTTTTGTGAAAAGTAGTGTATGCTTACACATTTGCAGACTCAAATGCATGAAAATAGATGCCAAGGTTAAATGATATACCATACTATGTATAAGTGTGATCTTAGATGAAATGTTGCACTTGAGGAACATTTCACAGGATAGGGACATGCTCTCTTGGAGGATTAGCTCTTTGTAATATTCTGGCTCTCTGTTCTTAGTAGTTATACTCTTAGGCAATTTTCCTAATAACATTGTTGGAGCCCATTTTAAAATGTGCACTCAGTGTGCATGTACATCAACACATGTGTGCGTGTGTGTGTGTGTGTGTGTGTGTGTGTGTGTGTGTGTGTGTGTGTGTGTGTGTGTGTGTGTGTGTGTGTGTGTGTGTGTGTGTGTTTGTGTGTGTGTGTGTGTGTGTATACGTCCAGACATATTTGTGTGTGTGTGTGTGTCTGTGTGTGTGTCTGTGTGTGTGTGTGTGTCTGTGTGCATGTACGTCTACACATGTGTGTTTGTGTGTGTGTGTGTGTGTGTGTGTGTGTATGTACATCCACACAAGTGTGTGTGTTTGTGTGTGTGTGTGTATGTACGTCCACACATGTGTGTTTGTGTGTGTGTGTATGTACGTCCACACACATGTGTCTGTTTGTGTGTGTGTGTGTGTATGCATGTCCACATGTGTGTGCTTGTGTGTGTGTGTGTTTCTGTGTGTGTGTGTGTGTGTGTGTGTGTGTGTGTGTGTGTGTGTGTGTGTGTGTGTGTGTGCTTGTGTGTGTGTATGTCCACACATGTTTGTGGGTGTGCACATGTGTGTGTGTATATACGTGTGTCTGTGTGCATGTACGTCTACACGTGTGTGTTTGCGTGTGTGTGTGTGTGTGTGTGTGTGTGTGTGTGTGTGTGTGTGTGTGTGTGTGTGTGTGTGTGTGTGTGTGTGTGCGTGCGTTGTGTGTGTGTATGTCCATACATGTTTGTGGGTGTGCACGTGTGTGTGTGTGTGTGTGTGTGTGTGTATACATGTGTCTGTGTGCATGTACGTCTACACGTGTGTCTTTGTGCATGTGTGTGCATGTGTGTGTGTGCGTGTGTGTGTGTGTGTGTGTGTGTGTGTGTTTATACATGTATGACTCTTGCTTTCTCCCTTTCGTAAGTTTTTATTACATACAAACTCATGCATATACTCTTCTTCTATCACTTTGATCTGTATTCTGCTAAAGTATGCAAATGTGATACTGAAAAACAGCTATTTTACTCACTTATAAACTGAATACATTTTTAGCAGGTACTCTTCTGATACAGACATTCATGTTTTCACCATTGTTTCCACATAGTATGGGACTACTATACATCTTTATTAAGTATTTATAAGGAGAAGATATATGACAAAACATTTACCATTTTTAACTTGAGGAATCTTTGTACACAGTAAAAACAATGAAAGTTTGTGGTTTATGGATATGGAAATTTCAAGGCCAAATCCTAAACATCAAACTACAAGGGTAACAAACAATTCAAATGAGGATCCCTTTCACCTTCTGCTCTGAAGTAGCAGCGTAGTTATGAGATACAAAGTCAAGACTGTTTTCATATTCTTCTGTTTTGCTAAGTATGTTATTTGCATCCAGTTCCATTGTACTCGCGTATGTAAACTGAGTATAAACAGATACAAAGCCATATCATTTATATCCATATTCCTGTTTTCATTTTGGTTTTCAGTGTGTGCATTTTTTTTTACTAGAAGGCACAATTCATGAACATATCAACTCTTTTAAGTTTAAAGCATAGTGCATAACAATGTCACATGGATCTAATGCAATTTAAAATAAATCTAATTGTATTTTTAAATAAATTATTTATTCATCTTCACATAAGAATAATCCTAGAATAAAAGCTTGCATTGGTTTATAATAAAATGCACAGAGGAGCAATGTTTAAAATTGGTGTGAACAGATTCATAACTTATATACTTTTTATAACTTAATTTCAAATCTTTCTACTGTTTTCTACGTTCTAGTTGAGAAATTTGAGTCTCTCTATTCTTCATTTTTTACCATGCCTCAGTTACTAAGTACAATTGCTAAAAGCACAGATTGGATAGGCACTGTATAGTTAATGCACAGCTTTAGGTCATACTTTCTCACCGTTTCAAAAGCCAGCAAGTCACAGTTCCATTGTAGTCATGTATTAGAACTTTACACAATATAACAGCCTTACAGGCTTAAGGGCAGAAAATAGTGGGTCAATAATACCATATAATGGCTGTTGCATAAAAAAGATCCAGCAACTCAAATGATTTACAAATAAATATCATGCAGTAATGGCTAGCCTAGGTATATGATCTCACTACCTTATCATGACATATCTATTTATGGATAAACTCATAGATAGATAAAGATACAGATACAGACAACCAATATTGATGTAGATATAGATATCGATCTAGATATGAAATGGGCAAGAAAAATTGAATACTTGCCTGTTATATTATTCATTATGTGTGAATACAACTGGTTCCATGAATTAGTAAAACTAACTCCCTACCTGACACTAAGAGCATAGGCAGATTCAGAACAGCTTCTCCATCATATATATTTTTTTTATGTTTTGTTCACTATGTTGGTCCTACTAGGTTAGTAGCCTCTTTCCAGGGGAAAACTGAGGTGGTATTTATGCAGCTAGGGGAAGTTTGGCCTGGGCACTGGAGAACTTCCCCCTGCTCTTTTTATTAGGTGCCATGGGAGCTTTATCATCCACCTGAGCTACCACCACCATAGGCAGACTGAGCCTCAGTTTAACATGTCATACAAAGGATGACATATTCAGGAGTACAGCCTCCCTTAATAACTTAATAACACACTTAATAACTGCTCCTTGCCTTGCTTGGACACATCCAGAGTCAATACATGGAGGAGTGGGGTACAACAAGTATGTCACAATATGAAATGCCTCAGGCTGACAGTGATGGCCCTGACACATTTGTCATACCTCTCAAACTCAGAGCAAAAAACCTGGAAAAAGCCAAAACAGAAGTGGGACAAAGGCCCAAAAATACGGACAATTTTTAAATATTGCTCTTATAAACTTAGAAAGATAATAGAATACTAGGTATTGAATTAGTATAAATTTTCTGAAGGGTATGAAATATGAAACTCAAATGTCTGTCATTATTTTCTAACTTTGGTCTTTTATGATTTGCCACTAATATGCCAGAAAACCACAATTTTATGAAAAACAGACCAAAAATGTGATGCAAAAATATAAACTAGCCACAAAATACAGTTGGGAACCTGTCAAAAAAGAGACACTTTTTAATATTAGTACTGTTAAGTTGAGCAGCTGACAAAATAAGAGAATCTACATAAGTTCATAGGTTCATAGGTTCATAGGTTTATACTAGGCTATCTGCCCTAAGGCATTTATAAGCCTAGCCCAAAGTTTTGTGGCTTACACCACCCCTTATGTTAAAAAATACTGTGCCCATTAGTTTGTTGTGCCTCTGTCCAGCAGTGACACAGAGATGATTCCCGGGGTAAACCTACGATCTCCCATCCACCGGTCAAGATTTCTCTTGAACAGAGCCAGCGAGGTGCTCTGCCTCACATGGACCGGGATTTTATTCCACAGCATAGGGAGTCTCTGGGTGACAAATCTATCCCTCCAGCATGTCCTATTTATATCCGTGCTAAGGTTTAAGTTGCTTGCTCTAGTGGATCTGGTAGATTTGGATTTTTGAGGTGGAGCATGTCCATTAATTCCGGGTTGGACATGGCCTTGTATGTCAGGCACAGGTCACCTCTGAGCAGGCGGTATGCGACTGAATAGAGCTGGAGTTTCTTCAGTCTGGCAGCATATGACAGATTTTGGAGTCCCTTTATCCTTTTGGTGAGGAACTTTTGGGGTCTCTCCAATTGCTGCAGGTGTCGGGTGAGATACATCCCGAATGGGGCATTGTACTCGATCATTGGTCTGATAAGTGAAGAGTACAGGGGAACAATGACCTCACTTGATCTGGATGTGAATCCCTTCATGATCAGGTGGGCAATGTAGAAGGTCTTTCTAACCACTTTAGCAATGTGAGTGTCAAAAGAAAGGCCACTGTCAACCTGGGTCCCCAGGTCCCTGATAACCTCTTCTGTGCTTAATGGATTGCCACCTATATGGTAGCTTGGGGTTACCTTGTTTTTCCCGAAGGGTATGACTATACATTTTTTGGCATTTAACTTCAGGCCATGGCTCTGGCACCAGCTATCAGTTTCCGTGAGACCCCTCTGAAGGATATCTGTGTCCGATGTACTTTCCACTATGGCGCCCAGTTTGCAGTCATCTGCAAACTTTGTCAGTCATAGTCCTCCTATGTTTGCCTGTACTTCTGAGAAGTAGATGCCAAACAACAGGGGGCCCAGGACTGAGCCCTGTGGGACACCACTTGTGACCGGCTTGGAGTCTGACATGGCGCCAGCAACTCTAACCCTGTGGGTTCTGTCCTTTAGCCAGTTTGCAACCCATCTTGTGACATATGGGTTTACATTTAAGCTGGTAAGTTTCTCTATAATACCTGACTGGGGTATTGTGTCGAAAGCTTTTGCAAGGTCAAGGTAGGCTGTATGGACTGCCTTTCCCTCATCAATGGCCTTGGTGACTGTTTCAAAGAAGTCGACCAAGTTCAAAAGGCATGATCTGCCCTTGACAAAGCCAAACTGGGTCGGGTCCAATGTCTGCAAGTCCCCTATGTCTTTGTTTATGAGTTCCATTATGATCCTCTCCATAGCTTTGCAGACCAGGCTTGTTAAGCTTATGGGGCGGTAATTACCAGGGTCCGTAGAGGCACCGCCTTTGTGGAGTGGGACCACAGTTGCCGTATGCCACTCCTTGGGAACGTATCCTGTGGTAAGGCTAAGATTAAACAGCTGCCTTATATGCGGGTTTAGTTCCTCGTTGAGTTCGTGTAGCACACAGCCGGGGACACCATCCAGTCCCATTGATGCTGTGTTTTTAGCTTTAGAGAGAGCAGCTTTCACCTGCGCATTTGAGATATCTGGGAGGCTACACTCCGCTAGGATAGTTATCTCTCCTTCTGGGGGGGAGAGGGGGGTGAAGTTTGCACTGAACCTGTCTGCCAGTATGTTGGCAATGTCTGTGGGTCCAGTGATTTTTGTATCATTTTGGACTAATTCTGAGCATATCTGGGAGTTTCCACCCAGGTTTCTAACATAGCTGAAGAAGGCCTTATGATTGTCTTTTGAATCTATGGCAATTTTTCTCTCAAAGTTGGCCTTGGATGATTTTATGAGTGCTCATATTTTTTTACTAATAATGATCAAGGGTGTCTTCTCTTTTATGGATTTTGCTCTATCATGTAACAGCTTTCTCCTCTTATTGTAAAGTCTGTTTATGGCTGGGGTCCACCAGACTGGACGTTTGCCCTTGGTGAAAAGAGTCTTGGTTTTATTAGGGATTGCCTGATCCATGCAGTCCTGCATTTCTGAAATAAAAGTAATCTGTAACTCTGATCATTAAATTTATTTATTAATTGTAAACCTTCCATGTTTCTTCCAAAACTGACATTTTGCAGAGAGATTATTAGGAGGAGAGCAACATTTTGAGCCAAAATCAGGAACAGTTGAGAGGTGTGGATATATCTAATTCTATAAAGTGATTTATTTGAGTGTACCTCTCCACCGCTTAATGCAGGAAATCTGGACAAGGCCAAATATATTGGGGGAAAAGAAAACAGTACTAAACATTGCTCTTGTATAAAGTTGATAGTATAACAGGTCTTGCTTTAGCATGCATTTTTCTGAAGGGTATGAAGTCTGAAACTCAATGTCTGTCATTATTTAGTGACTTCATTTCTAAATGATTTGGCATAAAACCACAAATTTTATGAGGAACAATCCAAAAATAAGAAGCAAAAATCTATTCATTCTTCAAAAATCTGGACAGTTGAAAGGTATAGTTCAGCTGGGAGAATTGTGCGGCAGAAATCCTACACGACAGACTTAGCTCTCTAGGTGTGGACAAAAAGTACCCCCCATAAAATAAAATGAAGATCTAAGAAAAGTGATTGCTTCAATCTGGCTTTATCACTTTCAGTAGCATTCAGACTTAATCAGTGAAAATATTCAGTAGCAAAAACATTTTGTGCTTGTAGACAGTTGATTTAACTGGCTCCTAATTGAACACATCCAACCAAGAACTGGGAGGGGACATACCTGAGCTGATCAGATAATCAATATACACCTTCCTGATTGCATTAAATTATATTCCTTGTATAATACAGTACAGTTGTTAGAGGATGCTTTAAATATATTGTTTTGAACATTTTTCCCATAAACAATGAAACAAAATGCATGCACCAATAATGACAAAACTGCCCAGTTCAGAACATTTCCATCATTAAAGTCTACTCAAACTTCTACAGTCCACCAGTATGAGTAAATATGCACAATCTCTGCAGAAGTAAAAGTCATCTAAATAATTCCACACTAAAGAGATATGTAACTAATGAAGAGGTTTTTTCTAGCAAACAACTTTATATTTCACTGTTCCATCTACAAATAAATTGACTGCTGCCCTTGAGGAATAAATTGCATATGTTACATTAAAAAAATGATAAGCCTGTAATATTGCAATAGGGAATGGGTGGCAAATTGATAACAGGTCCATAGTTACTAGGTATCTCCACCAAAGAGGACATTCTCAGGACTGCAGCATCCACTCCCAGTACAGTATCAGCAATGCATCTACATACTGTGGGAGTAGAACCCACAGCCTTCTGCATCAAAAGCAAGTATTCAGTCTGTTATACTATTAACAATGCAAGCCGACTCAGCATAAGCAGCACTAAACTTATCTTTCCCTGAAGCTCTCAGCTCCTTGTAAAATCCACTCAGTACTCAACTGTATATCTCAACTTTGCAGCACAAGAAATCTGGAAAAAGCCAACATTTGTTGGAGTGGGACAAAAACCCAAACACCAGGGACACATTTAAACATTGCTTGTATAATCTTTGAATGTTGCTGGAATAAAATGCTGTGTTACCACCATGCATTTTACTGTCAAGACTTGAACCAAGGACCCTGTGCACTACAGTCAGAGCAACATACCCCTACACCAAACCAACTGTTTCTAGAAAGATAGGAAGACTGAAACTTAAATAGCTATCATTTAGTGCATTCAGTTCTCACCATAGCTCTTAACTTCTTAGCACAAAACACCTGGACAAAGCCAATAATGGGGGAATACAGCCCCAAACATATTCAGTGAATTCAGTTCTCACCATAGCTCTCAACCTCTTAGACAAAAAACCTGGACAAAGCCAATAATGGAAGAATATATCCCCAAAATAGGGACAAATTTCAAATATCGATCTTAAAACTTAGAAAATTACTAGAATAAAAGGTATTGCATTACCATATATTTTCTGAAGAATATGAAATATGAAATTTAAATGCCTGTCATTATTTAGTGAATTCAATTCTTCACTCATTACAAAAATCCAGAAAACCACAGATTTTTTTGAGGAACAGAACAGAACAAAAACATGAGCTAATATTCTGGACAGTTTTCACAAGTGGTGGTAGGTAGGGAATTCAGGCTTTTGCTAAGTGTACCCAAGATACAGGGTTTAAGCCTGAGTAACTGTTGACACCAGGTATATTTAACTGGGTCATTATACACAGGCACACACACACACACACACACACACACACACACACACACACACACACACTGTATATTCCCTTGCAGCCTTGCAGTTTTGTTCCTGGAGACATCCCTCCACTTGTAATAAATACAAATTCCCTTCCCTTGCAACAAGAGCCAATCAGTAGCTATCCATGTCGTACGTGACTGCATATGTGGCAGTCCGATCTCCTTCCAGTCTATGTGGTTACAAACCATATACACCTCTGGCAGTCTGATAGCACGTGCTGCCCCTGAATAGCTAGGACAGACCAAAAAAGAGGTATTTGCGATACTAGAATAATGTCTAGGATTGGGGTATTGAACAAAATCAAGGAATCTGTAATAGTACAATTATCTAACTACAATGCCTGACAAAAGTTTCTAAAATCAGTCCAGAAAGATGACACTATGTTGCATTCTATGATCATATGAAACCAATCTGCATTAAGGGCTTGATTGCATCTCCAGCATTTTATTTTTTCTGATTTATATATAATAACAATTTTGTGGAGTGTTATGAAAACTCTGTGTAAAAATGTCCATTTATAAATCTTTCAGTATACAGAGGACATTGATTTTTCTGCAGATTTTAAGGATAGTTTTTTACTTTTCTCAGAAAATTATTCTTTATTTTTGTTGAGTAATTCTGGTATGACTATTCAGGGAGTACAAATTCATAATTTATAGGCTCATAGGTAGGTACTATTGGCCCTAGGGCCTATGTAAGTCTAGCCAAAAAAGTACCCTGGTTTTTGCCACCCAAGAAAATAATTTTCCTGTGCCACTGTCAAGCAGAGCCACAGAAGTAATCCCCAGGGTGAATTTCCTATTTCCCATCCAATCATCAAGACTTTTCTTGAAGAGTGCTAATGAGGAGCTTTGCTTGATATAGATAGGTAATTTGTTCCAGAGTACGAGAAGTTTCTGGAGCAAGCATCTATCCCTCCAACATGTTCTGTTTATTGTGGTAACAAGGTTTAGGTCCCTAGAGCATGTAGCTTGGAGGGACTTGGATTTCTTTAAGTGGAGCATGTCCAACAGCTTTGGGTTTGGCATAGCTTTGTATGTTAGGCAGAGATTGCCTCTGAGTAGGCGATATGCAACGGAGTAAAGCTGGAGATTTTTGAGACGGTCTGCATAGGGCATCTGTTTGAGGCCGGTAATCCTCTTTGTGAGGTATTTCTGCGGTCATTCCAGTTGTTGTAGATGTCTTGTGAGGTACATATAAAAAAATGGTGTTGTACTCTATAATGGGTCTAATGAGTGATGAGTAGAGGGGAACAATGACCTCTTTTTTCCTAGATGAGAAACATTTTGTGATGAGGTGTGCTACGTAGAAGGATTTCCTGACTACTGTGTTGATGTGATCATCAAAGGAGAGACTACTGTCCACCTGTGTCCCAAGGTCTCTTATCACACTTTCGGTGTTAAGTTTACTACTGCCTATGTGGTAGTTCTTGGGTACAGAGTTTTAACCAAAGGGGATGACAATGCACTTTTTGGAATTGAGCTTGAGGCCATGGCTTTGACACCAGGCATCTGTCTCAGTGAGGCCCTTTTGTAGGATGTCCACATTGTTAGGAGTTTCGATTATGGCTCCTAGTTTGCAGTCATCTGTGAACATCATTAGCCAAAGACCGTCTGTGTCAGCCTCTACTTCAGAGAAGTAGATACCAAACAGGGGAGGACCCTGGACTGAACCCTGTGGTACTCCACTTGTCACTGGTCTGAAGTCAAATTTGGAGTCTGCTACTTTCACAGTGTGGGTTCTGTCAGTGAGTCAGTTGGCCACCCATCTTGTGACATAGGGATTTATACCTAGTTTAGTGAGTTTATCTATAATTCCAGAGTGGGTGATGGTGTCAAAAGCCTTGGCAAGATCTAGATAGGCTGTGAGAATTCAATTCTAATAATCTTATATATGATTGACAAGTATGACTTGCCTTTAGATGGATTATTATTTATATTAGAAAAAAAGGCTAGGATTTTTGGAATAGTTTTAGTTTGTATGTCTAATACTATTTTAATTTTGTCTTGAATATATTCCTTACGTTTGTATATCTAACCAACTACTATTTTCCGGAATGTCTCTAGCAATCGGATAATAAGATGAGTGTATTTTATTCCCATTCAGAAACTGATGCAAAAAAATTAAATTACTATTCTTTAAGTCAAACATTTTCTTTGTATTAAAAGATATTAATCATTCATTTGTGAAAGCTAGAGGAAATAATATTAATTGTAGATCTTTGATTAGATAATTCAAATTCATAAATCACTTGAATATTAATAGAACTTGGTTTATAAAACAGAGAGTAAACGTACATTTTTAATTTAATAGATAGTCTTTTAAAACCCAAAACAGGTATTGATGTCCAAATTTGTATAAGTTTCTATTATATATTTGTTATTATCTATTAGTATATTTTCATGTATTGATTTCCAACAGGAAGCATAAGAGGAGCCAAGCCACTGGAGTGTTACTATAATAATACATATTTAGAATACAAGTCAATACTGGGGAAACCAGTAACTCCCTCCTCCCAACTTTTGATGTGACAGGCAAAGGAGAGTCTTGCTTTTTTGGATACCATAAGAACTTTAATAACATTGAGTTTATTTTTTAAAACCATTTTAGAAGGGGAAGAATTAATGGCTGATTAATGAATAAGACTTTTGGTAAGATAATCATTTTGGTCAATATAAGTCTATTCTCAAATCTGAAAAATAATTTATTCCAATTTGTTAATTTGGATAGTGAATCAATTAGGTTTTGTTAGTTAACTAAATTAGCTTTTTTGCTATTAGTCTCAGTAGTAATTCCTAAGTATTTTAACTGAAATGTCCCAGCTAACTTTTTGTAAGAGTTTAACTTAGTGATTATCCCTTTGTTTATAAGCAATGTTTTTATTTTATTGTGATTAAATTTTAAACCCCAAATATTTTCAAAATATTCCATAAAGCTAACTATATGATTCAATGAAAGTTCAATATTACCACTAGTAAACAGAATGTCATTAGCAAAAAGTTGAATTTTAGAAGAACAATGTTGATTTGTTTTAAAACCTTTAATGTTTATGTTAGATGTTATATAGTTAGCAAATGTATAATAAGTGCAAATAGCAAAGGGGATAAAGGGCATCCCAGTTAGGTACTTTTAAGATATCAAAGTGACTAGATACAAAGGATCCTATTTTGACAAAAGAAATTGCGTTATCATAAAGTGTTTTAATTAACTTTATGAAATCAGTGGAAAGTTTAATACTCTGAACAAGTATGACCAATTCACAGAGACAAAAGCTTTATCCATATCTAAATTTGTTATGAATAATTCTTTTTTATTTCTGTTTGCGATATCAATCAAAAAAAAGAGTCTTATGTTATCTTGATCTTTCCTATTAACTTTAACTATAAACCCAGTCTGATATTAATTTACTAAACCAATGAGCACTTGTTTTAATCTTTTTGCTAATATAGACATGAAAATCTTGTAGTCTGCATTTAAAAATTATATAGGTATATACAAAGAACATAGAGCAAGGTCGTTATCTGATTTTAAAATGGGTGTAATAAAACAATATCTCCATGACAGGGAAATATGTACTCTTAACTTCTTCAAAAACATCTAATTTGTTTTATTATTTTTTTCATAATATTTGCTAAAACATTTTAATATATCTTTCAGAGCTATATAATGATTTAAATGTTTCACTACTGAATATAGCCTGTATTTTTAAATGTTTGTAGTGTCTTTGTCTGATAGGATGCAGTTAAAATCACCAGCTATCAACATTTCCCACTTTAGAGTACAGTGTTATAATATTTAAGTATTTCTTAACTGTTTTAGAACCAATCCCAGGGATCCAATGAGTATTTATAAGAGTATAGTATTTTTATCAATTTATATTACCACCATTCCCAGCAAACCATTCTTGTCAGAATAGGAATCCACTAGTCTAGGTAGACTTGACTTTTTTCTTCCAGAGAAAAAGAACCTCTTCCTTTTGAACCAAACTGAAAACCAATTAAAACTGAATAATCTTTTAACAACAATCTATTTAAATCTTTAATCAATAAATGTGTTTCCTGTAGAAAACAATATCTGCTTTATGGAGAATTAAATACATATTTAAACGACTCCTCTTTAAAGGGTCATTTAACCCATTTATGTTTAATGAAAGGCATTTATATGGTGGCATCTGTTGGAACAATAGGTATAGAAACTACTATGAAATGGTTTAGTGCATTAAGCATTACACTAACAAAAATGTTATGAACAACCACAGTAAGGATATCAAAAATTCAGAATTAGAAACATTTTTAACCTCCATTTAATAAAATATTACAGGCTTAATGAAATGTTCATAGAAGCCACTTACTATCAACACCATAACACAACCAATCACACTTTTGCTACTACATAATCTGAAATTTTCCAAATAAATATTTTACACTTTTTAAGAAGATATTAAATTACTAGAAAACAAACCAAAAACTGCACAAGGTTAATATATAACAAGACCTAGCAAATAGAAGAACTTTAACTATTTATTTTTAATAAGTCACATTAATTATACATACCATTTATTTATATATTAACTATCATATTTAAGATATGCTCAGACCATTCATAATACATGAACTATTTATATAAATTAAGAAACTCTGTGTTATGAGTAAATAATGTCTTTTAAGGTACATCTGCCTGTAATTTAACTAGACTAAAACTCATGTCATATATGTACAACATTGATAACAAACAGATTACCTGTACTTATTACACTTTGTAAAAAAGTTATGGACCAGTACCTATATTAACATTTTGCCTATGTAAATTACTTACATTTCCAATGCATTCACTACAAAAAACTCATAACTGATTACAAATTCTCATCTAATCTCTCACACAAACTAGAAGCTTGTGAAAACAGCCTGCATAGATTTTGGCTATTTGCATTCATATTCATTATCTAACAGGGCTGAATTATAAAGCAGACTGCTAATGTCTGCATTTTATGCAGAAATATAAGTATCTTAATAAAATTGTATTTGTTTTTCAACTTATGTTATTCCACTATTCCCTATATAAAACACATATCTGAGTCTTCTGAGTAATAAAAAAGGCGTGCTACAGCATTATCTAGTATAAACAAATGCTTCAACTAGGAATAATACTCATTAAAAGCTTCAGAATTACATTAAAGAAAAAACAGTGCACCAGCTACAGAGGGAATTGGACACTCAGCAATTTTGAAAACATGTAAGACCAATTTCTAGCCAACTATTAATTGTACATTTGTGTATTGTGTTTGAGGTTTAATGAGAATACCTCTGTGTCCCATATCAAATATGTACCCTTTGTGCATCACTTCACTTGCTCCCCCCTTCAATAATTAAACAGATGTTCCAGGTGTATATAGCTAAAATAAGACACTCAGAAGTAGATGAATTACTATTATATTAAATTGTACTACTTACGCTTTGTCTTTAATACAGGGAAATATCATTTTAAAAGCTAAAGCATTTAAAACTCTGTTTTAGCAATCCTTTTCTGTGTTCTGTAAGCTTCCTGCTTCTGAGGGGTTAAATGTCATGTTGCACTTCCTCTCTGACTCAAGAACTATTCAGAAAGAATTCAGAGTGAAGCAGAGACACACAGAAGCTTGAGGCAAGCTGAAAATATTCTTTAAACTCTTCAGAAGTAAATAAGATGGAAAACTGAAAAGAAAGTCTAAACACAGAAGGCTCATGGACACATTCTACAAACCAAATTTTAACTGAAATACATATTTTTACATCAAATAAGCAGGAGAAACTTATACAACCTTAATAACATCACTTTAGGTGATTTCATTGAAAATATGTTTCAGAAACAGCCTATTTTAAGAGAAATAAAATCTAAATAACTAACAGGTAGTTTTTGTCTCTGACCTTTTTCTTGTTCTCTTTAACAAATCAATCATTCCTTGTAGCCTGTCTTTTTAAAGATACACTCAGGTGCATATCATCAGTAGAATTAAAGAAATTATTTTTATGGATGAAAGAAACTGTATTTTCTAAGGAATCAAATGCCCCCCACCATCCCTCTGCAAAAGAATAATCTTAGTTTTGCAGGGTAGATTAGGTGAGCTTTAATTCCAGCTTTCTTCAGTGATTTTAACAGAGGAACACAAGCTTTTTCTTTTCAAAACCACCATAGAACAGCAAGTTTTTTTGTTTGGTGTGACTACAGTTAAAGTAGTATGAGCCCTGTCTATGCTAAATGACAGGGCTTCAGGAAGGTTTAATGTTTTAGGGATTCATGGGATAAGAAGTTTACCATGTTATCTCCTTCTAGTTACTTAGGGATGCCACAAATCTGGATGTTGTTCCTCCTCACACTATTCACCACATAATCAATTTTTTCCAAGAACTTGTTTTGTTGAAGAATAAAATCAGTGTTATGTTCTCCTTCTATAAGTTTGTTGTTTATGTCAGTGATAGAATCCTTCATAGCAGATTTATATATTTATTTATTTATTTATTACAGTTTGATGACCAGGATAGGCCACCGGGTCTGGAAGAGTCTGTTTTCAGTGCAGGTCCAGGGAAAAATGCTCCACAGGATATAGACAATTTTACAATAGTTATACAAAAGTAAATAAAGTAGTAGAACAGTGAAAAATACAGAGATAATTACAATTTGTTAAAAAAGTCATAACATTTCTAATCCTAAGTAATGATTTACAAAAGTAAAATTCATCTAGTCTAAACATATTAAAAGTACAGGCATTTCAGATGAAAAAAAACATGTAAGTAAAACATTTATGTACAGATAAAAAACAAGCTTTTTTTGGAAGTTAGAAATTTAAGGTTGACAGAGACAATAAGGTGAGGTGGGAGAGGTAAAAGGTGGTATATAGTGGAGAAAGGGAGTGGATATCAGATATTTGGAATTTCTATTATTTCACTACTTCCTTGATTAATTCAGTCTGCTTTGTACAGTCTTCTTTTATTTTGTTGACTTTGGAGTCTAGTTTGTCTAGTTTTAAGGATAGGTCTTGTATAGTACAAAGAATAGACCGTAACTCTTTCTTCATTGAATTTTCTTGTGAAACTACTTTAGAGTGGTTTATCTTCCTTTGGTAAATCTTTATCTTGAAGTTTTGACAAGAAAATATTTGAAATGTAAATTATTTTTCCCCCAAAATGTCCCAAGAAGTTTTCAACATGATATTCCAGCCTATTTGAATGATTTTTGATGAAAATGACAATTTAGTCTTGTCAAAAATGTATAGGAGAAGCAGAGCAAAGTCCCTGTGCTGCTAACTGCTTGCCATCTTGGCCATGCCTACCATAGACACTTTCTTCAATGGCGGGAACCACGGTTAAAAGTAATAAACAATGTTGCAGTAATTCTTTATAACAGGACTAAAGAAAGAGAGTAAGGAGGCAGTTATTCAAATGGAGACAGACCAGTAACTATGTAGATACACTTCGGATGTTTATAAAAGCATCTTTATTTTAATGAGGTATATGTTTTAATCTAAAGCTTTTTACTACAAAAAGGAAAAAGAAAAAACAGGTGTATAAGTAAACTTACCATAACAGGAGATGTTTGAATGATCGCTGCTGCAGTAGCCTAAGCGATATAGATTATACCCTAAAAAGCATTTAACAGATGGCCAGCTTCCACAGCTTCAGCTCAAGCACCAAGCACTTCAATGCTTTCATGCCAACTGAAAGTGGGAGACTGAGCCCTGAGAGGACAATGCTAGTTACAACAAAAAACACATGTCTGTACCATGGCATAAAAAAAGCATTCCAAAAACAGGGAATGGAAGGATGAAGGCATTCCAGCAGTGATCATTCGAACATCTACTAACATAGTAAGTTTACTTACACAACTGCACTATGTTCTTCATATTGATCACTGATGTGGTAGTGTACAAGAGTAGATTACAATAGCTTAAAATAGCTTTGAGGTGGAAGGAGAAGGGCCCAAGAGACCCTGGTGAATGCTCTAGATATGGAGAAGGAATCTAATCTGGAGTGGTTTGTAAAAATATGTACAGAAGACCAGTTTGCTACTTCAAAAATGCTTCTAGAATCCAACTCTTTCCAAAAAGCCATAGACGAAGCCAAGAACATGGAAGATTATATATTAACCCTGCCTAGAATTGTTTTGTTGTGGTGGGAATAACAAAAGCTAATAAATCAAAACAACTATTTTGTACTTTTTAGCAGCCATTCACCATCAACAATAGATTTACCCACACAACATCTCTTACATTTTTTCCTTAGCTTTCCTGATACAGCACCAGTAGTTTTTGCTGCCTCTACTTCTTTCTAAGTAGTACTGGTAGCCATCAGTATTTAATAATCTTTTCCCTTTTTGTGTTTCGGTGGTGATATAAGTGGATCCTACTTTACCAGGGATTGTATCCCGGCTTTCGGACATATTCACTGCTTTAATGTTTTCCTACAAGGTACACACATATAGAGAAGGCTGCTTACGTATACACCTTTGACTACTGTTACAAATAATAACAGAGGAGTTATTACTTACCTATTTACATGTTAACTTTTGCACACAGCTAGTCCCTTAGTTTTAATGCCAAATATCAGTGTTACTTTGCATGCAGCTACGGCAAGTGCGCAGTTATATATGCGTCAGTTTAAATGAACGACATCGTCTATGTGATGTTCTTAAAGATGACAATACCTTTATTTCGGTATTCCTACTGTCGGACATTGTTGTGTTGATTACATGCATGTCAGTAATTTAAAGTTCGACATTTTCAATGTTGGTAAGCTGTATTTCAACCATTTGATAGTAAACCAATAAATGGATTTAATTGGATCTATGGTGGTCATTTTTATTTATTTGTTGCTATGTTTGTGGTTTGGTGATTTATGTGAAGTTCTCAGGGAACCCTTTTGTGAAGGCTGCCAGCCTAGCCAGATAGAATTTTGGAGATTCATTTATTTATTTTTATTTATTTTACATTTGTTAACCGGGAGAGTCCGACTGGATACATGTCCATTTTCAGCGGAGGCCCGGGGAGAAAAGCTCCAGGTACATAACAGACATATGAACATTGTTAATGCAAAAAAGGAAGATAGTTGAGTTCTAAATACAATATAAAGATACATCACATCTTGGGAAAAAAATAACAGCAGCATATAAAAAAAAATTCTGTCATCTGTAAATATTAATGTACACCACAGGTTTGTTGTCTTAAAAGGTAAAAATAGTGTTACACGTGGAACTGCAAAAATGTAACAATAGTGCACTCTGTTGACCAAGTAAAGCATGTTGTGACCCTTTGATGTAAACACAGCTCCAGCCGGTCTAGATGAAGGAATTCTTACTATTGTGTTAAGACCAGAGTTGGGAGGGTGGCCTAATGGTTAAGGTGTTTGCCTTACAAATACAAGGTACAGGGTTTGAGTCTCACAAGAGATAATTGGCTAGTCTTAACATGGCTCACATGGGCAGTTAGCTTATCTACCTATGAATAATGGCCAGAATTTGCATGCATACATGTCCTTTATTGCTCTGGTTTCTGCCCAGAGGTGAAGAATGTAAATGTAGTTTCTGTTAGTCTGGAAACCCAGGGAAGTGTGAAGAATGATGTAATGTGAACCAGGAATGTAATTTTGAGAATCAGAGAGCAGTAAGCATTTTTGTCTTGACCAAACAACACCAGCACTGTCTTGCTCTACATGTAAGTTTATCTTAGATTTGTGATTTCTCTTAGAAATAGCTAGAAACTCAAAAGCTTACACTGTTTTTCTGTGATGTCAGAACTGTACTACTGAATTATTTTAAGTATTTCTCTGTGATCTCTGAACTCTTGACTAGCACTGTGTAGTAAGAAGTATTGTCTTGTGTTTTTATTATTTATTATTAAATATTTTAAAACCTTTCAACTGCGGCTGTTTTGTATAGAGATAAGTTAAGGTCTAAAGAGTACATTGCATGTATATAGTGATCCTGCACTGTCACTCTAATAAGCCTTGACTGTTTAGTTATACTACCAATTGGATACCAATATTGCACAGTGATAATTGGACACCCTTTTAAGGGCCTTTGAGTAGCTGATAAATATGAGTGGATGGTGGCAAGTGGTACTATCCTTTAGACTGGGCAGAAAACGGGCACAGCTGGAGAACCTGTGCCAGACTTCCCTAGGAGTGTCTGTGTGGTTGTATAAACTCTTATCTCAAAGTGTGTGTGTCAGTTACTTGGACAGGGACATGAAGCACTGGTTGGACAGAGAGGGTGCTGGAGGTTTTAGCTTGCCCACTAGGCTGAGATCTGGACCCTATAGCTGTGCCAGTGGGGAATCTTATTGGGGACCTGGAGAGCAAGTGAGTGATCAGCCCTGGACTGACTATGATCTCTGTGTGCTCTTAAGCGAAATTGCGCTTTACTTTGTGTATTTGTTATCCTTTTCTCCTATATGTGATGGCCCTCACTGGTGTTAGTGGTGAGGATTGAGGCTCCTTGATTGCAGGGCCAGGGCACGGGCATCACATATTAATTGTTTGGCAGTGGTGGGATATCCACACCATATATTAATTGGTTGGCAAATACTAACTGGCTTGTAGCGGTGTGGGTTGAGTGAATTCCTGTAGCTTATGTACAGTGAGTGCTGAAGATGTTTTGTACTGTAAATCAGCCACACAGTGAATTCTCAGAGTTTAGATCACACTTGTTTTATTTCTTTTGTTAGCTTAGTCAGTCAGGGTGAACAGGCAGCATGTCAGCAGAGGAGTATGGAAAGCTGACAAGGAGCCAGCTGGTGGAGATGTGCCAGGCTAGGGGACTGGTGCATGGAAACCTGCCTACGGCAGACCTGATTGCAGCCTTGGTTACAGATGCATCAGAAAACAGCAACCAGGAGGACAATCAGACTGGCGGTGAAGATATAATACCCTCGGAGAATGGACAGCTCAACCTTTTTGCAGGGGACTTAAAAATCCATCTGGAGCTAAAGAGACTTGAGTTGGCGGCCATGTGTATGGAAATAGAAACAACTGAGAGACTGAGGCATCTAGAGAGTGAAGACAATGAGAGACTGCAATGTTTGCAGACTGAGCAGAATGAGAAACTGCTACGCCTGGAAGATGAGGAAAAGGAGAGGCAGCATGAGAAGGAGATGCTGACTCTTCACCAGAGTCATGGAGGTAATGGGGAATAGAGTAACTGGCCCCCAAAGCACAACACGTCAGTACATTTCTTCTGCAGTTTAAAGAGGGAGATAATTTTGATAGTTTCATTTATATGTTTGAGAGGGTATGCAAACACTTTAGTGTTGACCAAAGGCTCTGGGTACGGTTCCTGACCCCCTTACTCCATGGTAAAGCTGTAACTGTTTTAGCAAAAATGTCTGACATTGCATGTTTTGATTATACTGATGTTAAAAATCACTTGTTAGAATTGTTTAAGCTAACACCTGAAATATATAGGAAAATGTTTTGTGAGCATAGACGCAAGGCAGATGAATGTGTGTGTGAATATGTTGCTGAACTGAGCACTTATTTCCATAGGTGGGTGAGTGGATGCCAGGTCACCATATTTGAAGAGCTGGCAGATCTTCTGGTGAAGGAACAAGCCCTTAGCACTTTGCCTGAGGATGTGAGGATCTGGTAAGCTGATAGATAATGTGCTACTTCAGATGAGTTGGGGAAGAAGGGAGACCTATACCTGGCAAGCAGGGCAGCCCTGCACAGGAAGAGGACCCCCAGTACTGCTCATGGGTCTAAAGGAACCCATGGTGGGCAGCCCAGACTGCCCCAACAGAATCTGCCAGTAGCAGGGAAAACCACTAGTCCAGGTACATGTCCAGCAGCTAGGGTTAAATGTTTTGAATGCAACTAGTTGGGCCATGTGGCATACAGATGTCCATGGAAGCAAGGTGTGGAACCAAAGTTGAGGAAGCCAGTAATTGGGAAAGACAAAATGCCAATAGTAGGTTGTCTTGAGACAACAGAGGTACCAAACTACCATCCTGCAGATGTCCTGATAGGGAAGGATTTGGATGAGGCAGTACCATGTGCTTATGCAGTTACATGCAGTCAGGCTAGGAGACAAGCATGTGGGTCGAGTAGCCTGGTGGAGACCCAGACAGACTGCATACTTGCAGCCAGGACTGGTGAGGTGGTTACTTCAGGGAGGGGGCTACTCTGTAGCAGTGAAACATGTGAGCCACAGCTGCTTGTGGGTACTGATGGTTCCCTGGACAGAGTGATTGCAAAGGTAGAGGTGAGTAGGAGTACCCAGGCTGACAGTGAGGCATCACTGTCAGAGGATGCCAGACTGCCTATGGAAGGGGAGCTGGAAAGGGTTACAAGGAGAGAGCTGAGACAGGCTGAGCTCTCAGACCCTACATTACAAGGCCTGAGGCAGGTAGCTAGGGAGGCACCTGATTCTCAAGGAAAGGGGGAATCTGTATACTGGGACAAAGGGTTACTGTACAGAGACTGGACCCATGAGGGAGGGCTAGAAGGTGAGAGAGTACAGCAGTTGGTAGTGTCTAGAGCCTACCATCTGGCACTTCTAGTCATAGCCCATGATATTCCCTTTGCAGGTCATATGGGCATAAAACATACAAAGAGGCATATTATGCATAACTTCTATTGGCCTTGCATTTTCAGAGATGTAATAGGGTACTGCAGGACCAGTGAGCAGTGCCAATAGGTAGGCAAGGTAGGAGACAAGGTGATAACTCCTTTGATGCCTTTGCCTGTGATTGAGGAGCCATTTCAGAGGGTAGCTATGGATATTGTGGGTTGTCTGAGTATCCCAAGTTCCACAGGGAAAAAGTATATCCTAGTGGCAGTGCATTATGCTACACAATACCCTGAGGCAGTGGCTTTGTCCTCCATTGGGGCAGAGAAGGTGGCAGTCTGTTAGAGATTTTCAGCAGGGTAGGTTTCCCAAAAGAAATACTGACTGGCAGTGGTGCCAATTTCATGTCAGACCTGCTGGCTTGTCTGTGGAAGTCCTGTGGGGTGAAGCACATGAAGACCACCTCCTACCATCCCCAGACTAATGGTCTTGATGAGAGGTTAAACTCTACAATCAAGCCCATGCTATCGGCATTTGCAGATCAGTTTAAGAGGGAGTGGGAGAAATATTTGTAACATCTGTTGGTTGCTTACAGAGGGTTTCCCGGGAATCCACAGGTTTTCACCCTTTGAGTTGCTGTATGAGCATAGGGTGAGGGGACATCTAGATTTAATTTGAGATGAGTGGGAAGGTGAGTCCCAGTCTCACAAGGAGTCTGTTGTGGTATATGTCCTAAACCTTAGGACAAGGCTCAGGGAACTCATAGGCTTGGCCCAGGAGAACCTGGCAGAAGCCCAACAACAGCAAAAGGTGTGGTATGACAGGAATGCTCAAGCTAGAGAGGATGCTGTGGGGTAGCAGGTAATGTTTCTCAGTCCTGTCAGACACAACAAGCTGCAAGCAGCTTGGGGAGAGACCCTACAAGGTGGTAAAAAAGGTAAGTGATCTCAACCACGGGTCTATGTTATATGTTCGAACACTTAATTGTTCAAACTACTAAAGATCGAACCTTAGTGATCGAACAATTAAATGTTTGAACATATAAAAAATTAATATTTACAAAAAAAAAGGAAATGTAAAGGGTGTAAGCAGGAGGGGCAAGCCCCGCTGCACCCCCCACACCCCCGCTACTTAAATATACCAACTCTGAGATCGCACTTCAGTGTGCTACAGTGTGGAAATGGAAAATTTCCCATTTCCTACACTGTAGTGTGATCTTGGAGTTGGTATATTTAAGTAGCAGGGGGGGTAGGGGCCCCTGTTTACACCCTTTAGTTTTTTTTTTTTTGTTTAGTTTATTTTTTTATTTTTTTTTTTTTAAATATTCGAACATTTAAATGTTCGATCACTAAAGTTCGATCTTTAGTGATTCAAACATTTAAGCATTCGAATATTTAACATATACCCATTAACTACATGATGGAACTGCTAGGCAGAAGGCAGGGGCACAGACTTTACCATGTTAACATGATGAAACCTCACCATGATTGTGCTGAGCATTTGCAGTGGATTACAGGAGGAGTCTGAGGGAAATCTGGGGAATGATATCCTCAGTGAGGCTTGGGCTAACACCTCAGTGGAAGGGGTAGCAATGTATCAGCAGCTATCTCCTACCCAGGTTCGAGAAATCCTAACAGTGTTGCAGGAATTTGGGGACATGTTCATTGGAAAATCCGGGTGCACCCACCTGAGGCAGCACCAGGTGGATACCGGACCCCAAAGGCCTATTAGGCAGGCCCCTTACAGAGTGCCTGAGAGAGTCAAACAGACTCTGAGGGAGGAGGTACAGGAGATGCTGGAACTAGGGGTGATTCAAGAGTCCAACAGTCCCTGGGCCTCTCCAGTGGTGCTGGTGCCAAAAAAGGATGGCAGCACCAGGTTCTGTGTGGATTACAGGAAATTAAATAGTCACACAGAGTCGGATGCTTACCCCGTGCCTAGGACAGATGAGGCCCTAGAGCAACTGGGTGGGGCTAATTATCTTACAACCATTGATCTTACCAAGGGTTACTGGCAGGTGCCCTTGACTCCCAGTGCTAGAGAAAAGTCAGCCTTTGTGACTTCTTTTGGCTTGTATGAGTTCACAGAGATGCCCTTTGGGATGAAGAATGCCCTAGCAACTTTTCAGAAGTTGGTAGATTATATCCTAGCAGGAGCAGGATGGTTTGCCCTTGCTTACCTAGATGATATTGCCATCTACAACCATTCCTGGCAAGAGCACCTTCAGCATGTCAGGGAGGTGCTGGGCAGATTACAGTGGGCAGGGTTGACCATTAAGCCAAGCAAATGTCAGGTGGGTATGGCGGAGGTCTCCTACCTAGGATATAGAGTGGGGAGTGGTAAGATATGGCCAGAACCTGCCAAAGTGGAAGCCATTCAGGCATGGCCTGCACCTATTACTAAAAAGCAGGTGAGGGCATTTTTAGGGACAGCAGGGTACTACAGAATGTGTGTCCCCAGTTATAGTACCATAGCTGCTCTCCTCACAGACCTGACAAGGAAGAACAGGCCAGATAAGGAAGTGTGGAACCCAGCATGTGAGCAAGCATTCCAGAAGTTTAAAGAAGCTTTGGGAGGACCCCCTGTGTTAGCCAGTCCAGATTACAGCAAAGAGATTGTTGTGCAGATGGATGCTTTGAACCATGGGGGTGGGGCTGTACTTTGCCAGATTTCTTCAGAGGGGGAAGAGTACCCAGTGGTTTATCTCAGTCATGGGCTCCAACCCAGGGAGGAAAGCTATGCAGCTGTAGAAAAGGAATGTCTAGCCATAGTGTGGGCAGTGCAAAAACTTCAGCCTTATCTGTAAGGAAGGAAATTCACTGTTATGACAGATCACAACCCCCTAACATGGTTAAACAGAGCCAGCCAGCAAAATGCCAAGTTGCTAAGATGGAGCCTGAGGTTGCAGGCATATGCTATGTCAGTGCAGCACTGCAGTGGGATTAGCAATGCCAATACAGATGGGCTCTCATGCTAGGGAATGGGGTAAGGTATAATCAGATAGACCTAACCATCTCAAGCAGTGTTTCTCAAGGGTCACTTGTAAAACTAGCTTGAGTTCTCCAGCGTGGGAGAAATGTGAAGTCTGCCAGCCTAGCCAGATAGAATTTTGGAGATAATGCTGTCATCTGTAAATATTAATGTACACCACAGGCTTGTTGTCTTAAATGGTAAAAATAGTGTTACATGTGGAACTGCAAAAATTTAACAATAGTGCACTCTGCTGACCAAGTAAAGCATGTTGTGACCCTTTGATATAAACATGGCTCCAGCCGGTCTAGATGAAGGAATTCTTGCTATTGTGTTAAGACCAGAGTTAATGGCCAGAATTTGTATGCATAAATGTCCTTTATTGCTCTGGTTTCTGCCCAGAGGTGAAGAATATAAATGTACTTTCTGTTAGCCTGGGAACCGAGGGAAGTGTGAAAAATGATGTAATGTGAACCAGGAATGTGATTTAAAAAGCAGAGAGAATCAAAGAGCATTAAGCATTTTTGTCTTGACCATTCAACACCAGCACTGTCTTGCTCTACATGTAAGTTTATCTTAGATTTGTGTTTCCTCTTATAAATAGCTTGAAACTAAAAAGATTAGACTGTGTTTTTCTGTGATGTCAGAACTGTACTACTGAATTATTTTAAGTATTTCTCTGTGATCTCTGAACTCTTGACTAGCACTGTGTGGTAAGAAGTATTGTCTTGAGTTTTTATTATTAAATATTTTAAAACCTTTCAAACTGTGGCTGTTTTGTGTAGAGATAAGTTAAGCTCTAAATAGTACATTTCATGTATATAGTGATCCTGTACCAAGTCACTCTAATAAACATTGACTGTTTAGTTATACTACCAATTGGATACTAATATTGCACAGTAATAATTTGACACCCTTTTAAGGGCCTTTGGGTAGCGGCTACATTTTAGTGGGTGGTGGTAAGTTGTACTACCATTTAGACTGGGCAGAAAAGGGGCACAGCTGAAGAACATGTGCCAGCCTTCCCCAGGAGTGCCTGTGTGATTGTATAAACTCTTATCTCAAAGTGTGTGTGTGTGTGTGTGTGTGTGTGTGTGTGTGTGTGTGTGTGTGTGTGTGTGTGTGTGTCAGCTACTTGGACAGGGACATAAAGCACTGGTAGAATAGAGAGTGTGCCGGAGTTTTTAGCTTGCTCTCTAGGCTGAGATCTGGACCCTATAGCTGTGCCATTGTTGAGCCATATTGGGGACCTCAAGGGGAAGGGAGCGACCAGCCCTGGACTGACTGTGATCTCTGTGTGCTCTGAAGGGAAATTGCACTTTACTGTGTGTATTTGTTATCCTTTCCTCCTATATGAGACACCCCTTACTGGTGTTAGTGGTGAGGATTGAGGGTCCTTGATTGCTGGGCCAGGGCATGGGCGTCACACCTGTCTCTATGGAAAATGAGATAAGGTTGACCCACTATAAGAGCTTGCAACTCAGATACTGTTCTTTCAGAGGTCAGAGCAACCAATAAAACTATTTTCCATGTTAAGAACCTCAGGCCAGCTAGATGAGCTGGTTCAAATGGAACAAGTGTTAGCATCTTTAACACAAAATTAAGATCTCAAGGAGGAGTCACCAGTCTTCTTGTAGGCCTCTTATGCAGTACCTCTTTTAAAAACATTTTCACATGGCAATGCCTTTAAAGAGTGGGATCCATGGGCAGACATGCTAAAATGGACAACAAATGAACCTGGATAGAGGAGTAAGGCAGGCCATAGGAAAGTATCTTATATAAATATTGTAAAACCAAAGAAACCCTAGTCCTGAATGGGTTTTTATTATGTTGCTAGTACCAACTAGAAAACCTTTTCCATTTTCTAATATATGGTTTTCTAGTAGCAGAATTTCTTGCCTCTACAAGTGACTGCTGCACATCTTCAGTAAACAGGTGCCTACTAGGTATTAAGATCATTTAGGAAGTCAGTTGAAGTTGTTTGAAGTCAAGATGTATCACACACATCTCTATTCTTATGTGAGTAGATCCAGTTTGTGAAGAAAAATGCTTGTGGTACTTGGACCTCGCCAAATCTAAAATGAGGAAGAAACACTGTTTCTCTGGTGAAAAGGGAGTCACCATAATGATCTTGGGGATTTCTTCTGAATCTTTATAGGTATCGTGAACATCAGTGGGAAGGGTAGAAAAGCATACAGGGACATTCCCATCCAAGGAAAAGAAAAGGCATATGTCTTCCAGGCCTTCTTCCATCGAGTTCTGGAGTAGAATTTTGCCAACTGATTGTTTAGAGAGGAGGCAAAAAGGTCTAATTGAGTAACTCCCCACAGATGGATACATTTTGGAAGACCCCTGATCAAGTTTCCATTCATGAGGGTCTGACTTTGTCCATTCTCAACTTGTCTGTCACAAACTTTTGCTCTGCAAAATGTAGGAAACCTGTGGAGGGAGATGGTGCTGTAAAACTATATCGCATACTAATATGGCTAGCCTGTATAGAGGTTCCCCCTTGTTTATGAAACATGTCACTGTGGTATTATCCGGAGACCAAAGATGATTCAGAGAAGTGAGTGACTCGATAAGGGCAAGCATCACTTTTGTATTTATGTATACATGTCTGTTTCTGTTGTCTCAGATACCTTGCATTTTTATTACTGTTATTACTGCTCCCCAAGCAAAGTCAGAGATGTCTGTGGTGACTGACTGATTTGGAGCAGGAGGGGAGAAAATGGAACATCTAGACAAGGACATCTGAGGTCACCACCAAGTGAATTCTGTTCTCACAAATCCCAGAACTGGAATCTGAAAAGATAAAGGGTGTTGACACCTGGACCAAAGACACTTCAGGTACCACTGTATCGTTCTCATGTAGAGTCTTGTAATGGAGGTGTCATGAGAATCATAGATACCATAAGACCCAGAATCCTGAATATTTCCTCCTAGTAACCAACATCTGAGTGTAAAACCCCTTGAGCAGATCTAAATATAGATCTTTTTGGTCCTGTGGAAGAAAAGCTGTCTGTACTGAGGTGTCTAGCAGACATCCGCAGAAAAAATATTCTGTGTGATGAAATCAAAAATGATTTTTCAATGTCCTCTTTGAATTCCAGCCTATATAGAACATCTTTCACCAAAGTGACAGATTCCTGATACTTTTTTCAGCCTGTAAAAATAAGCAAGTCATCTAAATATGGACAAATATGGATACCCTGCAGTATACAATGTGCTACAACTGGTGCTAGCCTTTTTGTGAACACTCTTTGTGCAGTGAATAGTCCAAAGGGTAAAGGCAGAGAACCAGTAATATGATGTAATACTCAAAAATCAAGATAAAAACCCATGCAGAGAGGAATCATATGTGTTCAAATAAAGATTTTCTCACTGCATGGTTCCAGGCTTGATTTGTTGGGTATTACACTGGCTATTTGCATCAGTACTGGATTTAATTATTGATATACTGATTTTATTGCATTGACTTATAACAGATAATGTGATCCAGACACATAAAACCTTAAGAAACACCTGAAGTCTGGATGGATAGGAATGTGATGATAACATCTTATAAATCTAAGGCTACCAAAAGAAAAACAAAACTCAAATAAGGAAGAAGTAAGAGGTTGTCATGTGAAAGCATTCTGAACTTGAGCACTATCACAAACAGGTATAGGAAAGAAAGCTCAGAAAATGGTTTCCAATCATTTTCTTTCCTTGGCACCAGAAACGTTCTTGAATAAAAACCTCTTGCCACCTGGGAAGGAGGAGTATTTCTATTACCTCCTGTGAAAGCTTGCATTCTAAGACAGGTGGAAACAGAGGGATTTGTTCTGGTGGATATGTAATAATTCCCTGGAAAGGAAAGATTTTTTTCTCACTGCCATCTGTAACCCTGTCAAATCTCTCTCAGAACCCATTTGTCTGAAATAATTGTTTGCCAAACAAAGAAATAGAGATTCAGAGTTTCTGGAAGGTAAAGGAGAATGCCAGGGTGGTTGGGATGGTGGGACCAACGTCTCTCACACACTCATTTTGACTTATTTGACTGTGCTTTGTTTCAGGAAATCTTACTTTCTTTTTGGAACGTACCTGTTATTATTTTTTAAATATCTGCTTAACAGCATTTTACCAAGACTGTTTTGTTTCTTGCCAAAATTGGAGCAGAGAGCAGAAAAACATTGGAAATTTAAACAGGGAAGGCTGAAAGTCTGACAAATTTCTTGTATCAGATTATCTTTCTCATCACATTTTTTTATAATTGCTGCAACATGGGATCCAAAAACAAAATCTGCATCCAAAGGTGAATTTAAAATTCATTTTTTTACATCCACTGCAAGTTTCTGTGAATTCAGCCAGAAAAACCTTCTCAACACAGTAGCAGTGGCAGCAAACATAGATATAGTACTGTACAGAGTCATGAACACATTTTAAATAATGAGTAGTGATTGAAAAATAGAAGAAGCTAAACCACACAAACCAGATTTTCCTCACAGGACAGAAATGTAGATAAAACATCCCTTATATTGTCAAGTTAGTCAGAATAAACTCTAATGTATGAGCCTGACAATTCAAAGTCCTAAAAAATAAACTTGCAGAAGTATACACACTTCCTCCTAACCTATCAATAGTTTTACCATTCTGGTCAGAAGGACCAAATGAATTAAATGAATTAAAGAATTTAAGTGCTGTTGCTGTTTGAATGAACTGTCTGATGAAGCAATGGTTACCATTGCGAAAGTGCTCACCATTTTGTATTAAAAAAGAAGATTTTGCTTTGTTGTGGTTCAGCCTCGTTATTCCAGCTACCTTCCTACTGGGCACCTGTGTTTCAACATTTTCAACTTCTGGGCTGGTTTGGATTTATTTGTTTGCTGCTTGTGTATCTAATGATGGCGGAAGGTACTGTGAACATTGCAGAGGATGCAACAGTTGGTGTAAATGTGGAAAGGAGACTTCTGAATTTGCTGACAAATCAAGATAATCCACTGCTAGAAACAAGTACTCTTAATATGAACTCTGAGACAGTTAATACTAACAACATCAATGAAGCTGAGATACGCAATTTGAAAAGAAATAAGAATGATTTGTATAGGTTTAAGTGGCTCTAGACCCAACGGTTCCATTTTGAAGCCTGCCTAAACCTAAATGTTATATCAAGGAGATTCAGAGTACTTAATATGCCCACATATGGAAACACCTACCCTACTTTGTTAGCCCAGTGGCAACAAATTAATCTTAACACCAGTAAAGCATATATACAATTGTTGCTGAACTTTTTCAAACCAGTGGAAGAAGAGCTTAATGAAAAGATATGTCAGCAACAACATGAACTGTCTGTGCTTTATGGGGAAGCAGCTACTGAAGTTTACATGCATGAACTAATTGATAAGATACTTCGTTATGAAATCAGACTGCTTGAGCAAAAGAAAAAGAAACTGTGTAGGGATCTAACAGATTTCACTAACCAGCATGTTTTTACTTGGCCACAATCTGCACAGTCTGCAGAGCAGTCTAACACCAACCGCAATCTGAGATCTATGAGAGAAATTGATGGGCAGTTAGAGGTACCACCAACAGCCTAACAGCAGAGGAAAGGGCGAATTCAATCATTTGAGCGGCATGAGAGACCGAGGGCGGAGCACCAGATACAGTCTGAAGAGACGACCAATGCACTCGGGCAGGAAGAGGAAACAATGAATCAACAGCCAGGAGGGCGTGTCCTTTCACTAAATGAGGCACATTCCATCTATTCTACACAGATGGAAGTGCCATCATCTTTGGCAACCAGTAATAAGGCAACAACTGCCTTCACAACTACAACCATGCTAAGAAGGAAGATTAATATGGAAGGAGGACAACAACAGGTTTTTCCTGTTCTACCCCTACCATTCCGAGCAGGGAGAAGAAAATCTGTGGAACAGGACATCTACAGGGGCCAGAAATGGAAAGAAGCACCAGGTCAGTTACAAACTCACACTTTGAAGAAAATGTGGGGGTATGGGCAGGAGAGTTAATATGGAATATTTCAAAATATGAACTGTCTGCAGCTGAGACTTCTTTATTAAACAGAGATTTAAATGTTATACCTTCAACTAAAATGGACATTAGTAAATTTCTGTTATGCCTACGTATGTTTACTAGAAATATAACATTGAAACAACAACTTGGAAATGGCAATGAGGCAAGAGATGTTCAGTTTAAGAAAAAAAGTCTGTATGTACCTGTATTGCCGCATAATATAGAAACTTTCTTAAAAGTTTCTGAAAATGCCATTTATAACACAGGAAACAATAGTTTTTAGTTTTTTTAGAAGAAGGAAAGTATAATTTGACAAAGAGTGAGCACAAAGCATTGTGTGACTTGCAGACTAATGATAGTATAGTTATAATACCCGCTAACAAAGGGGGACCAGTGGAGATATTGAATGCTGACTTTTATAATACAGCTATGCAAGAAATGTTATTGGATCCAAATGTATATGTTGAAGTACCAACAACAATTGTGTTTGAAATGAGTGAACAGATTGCCAGTACCTTATATGAATGCATGTGTATGGAACTATTAAGTAAAGATATTTTTAATTATTTCACTGTTGAAAATCCACTCATACCTCAAATCCATGGTCTCCCCAAGATACACAAAGACCCACATAACCCAAAATTTAGACCTATAGTAGCAGGGCCAGGATGGCTAACAGAACCCATCTCTATATACCTGGATAAGGAATTGAAGACAGCACTCAATGAATATGCATATATCTTGAAAGACACAGAACACTTTTTACTGGACCTTTATGGGGCAGAGAAGCAAATTGGAACAGCAGATATGGGGATGCTGGTCACACTATATGTAGTGTCTTTATTTACAAGTATACCCAATGACCAGGGGATAAGCATGGTAAAATCAGTGTTGGCAAGGCAGGGAAAGTTCTCTAATACTAAGATAGACTTTCTCTGTATGTTACTAGAATTGGTACTAGAGCACAACATATTTATGTTCAACGACATATGCTATAAGCAGTTGTCAGGGGTTGCCATGGGCACAAGTTGTGCCAACACATATGCAAACCTGGTTATGGTTAACTAGGAATATGAACATCTGTTAGGTAATCCCCAAATAGCCTTTTATAGGTGTTTCGTAGCTGATCTTTTTATTTTTTGGAAAGGTGATGGTGAACAACTTAAATCCCTGTATGCACGTCTAAATACTTCTACTGACTTTTTAAAGTTTACGATGAACTGCTCTGAAATGAGCTTAGACTTCCTGGACATTACCATATACAGACAAAAATGACCAATGGTCTACGAAATTACATAGGAAAAAATGCTACAGACCATCTTTTCTACACATAAACAATATGCATAACCCTAAGATTTTTCCTAACATAATCAGAGGTCAGGCAATGAGAACATCTCGCCTATGTTGTCATGAGGAAGTGTATAGAAATGAGTTAACTAAGCTAAGAACAGGTTTCATTAACAGGGGGTATAGTGAACATGAAATTGATAAGGTGTACCGTAATGTACACAAAGAAAGAAAAGGTAAAGCTAAACCCTACTACTCTGATAGAGCAGGTAGTGACAGGGTAGGTATCAGGAATAGTGTATTATCATACATTCCAATGGTTTTACCATATACAAGAGATGTGAAAAGGTTTGAAACCATCATATGACAAAATTGGCATATGTTGCTAGTAGATGAGGATACTACCAGCATAGTGGGTGGACAACCACATTTTGCATTTCGAAATAAGAAAAATCTGAAACAGCAGCTTTGCTATCCAAGGATACCTACTCTGATGGATAGCACAGTGAATGGTACCCATAGATGCGGAAAATGCACACAGTGCATTTATATAGATGAATCAAGGTTTTTCAAGCACCCTGAAACAGGGTGTCTGTGGGAGCTAAGGAATTCTTCTGATTGCAATACTAAGAATGTAGTGTATGTAGCTCACAGCACAACATGTTTCCATTTCTATGTTGGCAAAAATAACCGTCACCTTAGGAAATGGATAAGGGATCACCCTTACTGCACTAGAAAGGGGCAACTGTATAGTGCTTTGGCTAAGCATACATTGGAGAAGGGGGATGACCATATATTTTTATTTCAGTTTTTACACATTCAGAATGTCAGTCATAGGATGGGGGACATAGTCAGTACTACTGAAAATATGGAAGTAAAATGGATTTTGCATTTAGGAGCACACAGAGGTTTAGGTTTAAATGATAGTGTTCCATTGAAGCCAGTGCTAAAATCTAGAGGGGTAAAATAAAATAAAATAAAATAAATAATAACAATACTATCTTAACAAGAGAAGACTACATAAACACATGCAAGGCTTTGGGTCAATATGACAGTATTTCTTGAGCTGCTTCTAGCATAGATATCACTAAAGACAAGTATTTGTTGAGATGTATGTTTAGAGCATATGTATTTACTAGGTGGACAGCATGTGTATTTATTAGGCAGACTATATGTATTAAGTTGTTGAGTGTGTACTGCTTATATGTTTATATAAATGTGCATATATTTTTATGCTTATACCCACACACACAAGCAGTTACTAAATGGGGAACATGAGTATATGTATTTATTCACTGACCTTTTATGTATTTTATTTATATTCATCCAAATGTTCTTGTTTTTACATTTTGTGCATGTGGTTTTTAAACAGTGTTCTTCTGACTTCAACATCTAACTAAGGACAAAACGTAACCATAGTAATTAATTAATTGCTGAGTGCTGAATTAACTTTGAGTGGTAGGATTGGTTGTTTTAGTAATGAATTAAAGAATTTAAGTGCTGTTGCTGTTTGAATGAACTGCCTGATGAAGCAATGGTTACCACTGTGAAAGCACTCACCATTTTGTATTGAAAAAGAAGATTTTACTTTGTCATGGTTCAGCTTCTTTTTCACCATTTTGTATTGAAAAAGAAGATTTTACTTTGTCATGGTTCAGCTTCTTTATTCCAGCTACCGTCCTACTGGGCACCTGTGTTTCAACATTTGCAACTTCTGGGCTGGTTTGGATTTATTTGTTTGCTGCTGATATATATATATATATATATATATATATATATATATATATATATATGTATCTATATATATATATATATATATATATATATATATATATATATATATATATATATAGATAGATATATATATATAGATATATATATAGATATATATATATAGATATATATATATAGATATGTATATATATATATATATATATATATATATATAAATATATAATTTCATCCATGGTGGTGGTGCTGCGGTAGCATTGTCGCCTCACATTAAGACGCTCTGCATGGAGACATGAGTGAATGGGCGTACCTTCGTTGAAGGTTGTGCGTCAGGGCTGGTAACTCAGCACGTAAAAATCAACTACCAATCATTAGCAGACCGGAGTTCCACTGTGGCGACCCCTAACCGGGAAAAGCTGAAAGACACAAACATATATAAATATATAATTTCATTCAAAGGCAAAAAAATCTTCACAACAATTGTAAGATAATTTTCTTCTGTTCATCTAGTACAATTATGGTATTGTAGTGTACTGGGTAGTAATAGCTCCCACTATTAATTATGAATCCCAGAAATATAACAAAATACAATGTGATTCAGACAAGAAGGAGTCAAACTGAAAACTGTGCAGATATTAAGCTCACCTGCTTTACTGCCTCACATACACTTAAAACAAAAAAGGTGTGTGTATGTGTGTGTGTGTGTGTGTGTGTTTTGTGTGTGATCTATACACACACACACACACACACACACACACACACACACACACATATACATATATATATATATATATATATATATATATATATATATAGGTAGATATAGCTATATATCTATAGATATATATTTTATATATATATATATATATATATATATATATATATATATATAAAGCCACTTTTTCAAAGTCAAGGACTTGAACATCTTCTAGTCTACGGAGCCCACAGCACGTGGTAGATTATGAAGTAGGCAAGCAGCAGCAAATGGAGTGGAAGGTTCAGATTGTGGATTAGGGCAGTGATTGGAAAGGTGATTTAAGGAGGAGTGATGGAGTTTTAGGGTAATAGGATGAGGACTTGAATTAGGAACTTGGTGCAAGTTTTTGGTTATAAGTTAGTTTTGCAGTATTAGGCATTGGGAATGCAAAGTAGTACAGAAGATCATGCTAGAGTTAGATGATGGACAGAAGACACAAATGGAAAAAGGAAGAAGTCACATTAGGATAGCATACTAGAATTTAAAAAGATGTGGAAAACTTAATATAAGCGTCCATCTGATTTTTACGATATATACATAGTGATAGCTTCATAAAGAATTCAGGTGATTTTTTTTTGTTTGTCTGTGTGTGTGTGTGTGTGTGTGTGTGTGTGTGTGTGTGTGTGTGTGTGTGTGTGTTTGCATTATTTCATAGGTGATTAACAGGCTAACATCCTACGGAAACCTCTTTAAGCATAGCCTTGCTTCCCAAAGGTATCTGGCAGGTTGGTACTCTAGGGTTGTTTTACGGGGTATATGTAGAAATGGACACAGGTGGTAAAATAATTACCGGTCACCTCTATCTACTAGAGAGATAGGTGCAGGACCAGAGGTAAATTTCAGATTCCTCATCACCTATTTTAACTTATGCTAAAATTGGGTTAGGGAAAAACACTGGCATGGATGCAAAGCCTGTTCCAGAGAATGGGTGGTCTCCGAAACACATACCTGTCCTTCCCGCATATCCCAGTTATGTTGTATGCAAGGTTCCAGTCTTTTGATCAAGTAGTTTTAATGCTATTTGTCCATTAGAGTGGGATCAGAGGATGCTTTGTAGGTCAGGTATAGATCACCTCTCGGCAACCTCTAGGATAAATAGTACAGGGAGAGTGTATTGCGACTGCTTATGTAGGTCATGCTGTTTACTCCCTGTGTTCTTTTTGTGAGGAACCTCTCTAGACACTCCATTTATTGCATATGCTTTGTCAGGTACATACCTAAGTGGGAAATGTTCTCATTAACTGGTCTAGTGAGGGCCAAATACAGTTGAACAAAGACATCCTTGGACCAACATGTCATACCTTTGCTTATAATTTGTGCAACATAGAATAATTTCCATATCACTGTAGAAACATGATGGTTAAAGTCCAAGTTGCTTTCTGTATTCATTCCCAGGTCCCTCATCACTAGTTCTACTCTTAGGGGTATATTATAAATATGGTAGTTTCCAGAGGTAGCAGTCCTCCCAAAAGATACTATTATGCATTTCCTGACAATGAGTTTTTTGTCCATGGCTCTGACACCAAATATTTGTCTGTGTCAAGCCTTCTTTGAAGGAATTTGAGTTACATGGGAGATTCAGCATTCTCCCATTTTTATGAGGATCAGGTGAAAGGTGTTTGTGCCTCTAGTGAGTGCCCTATCTGGTCCAGATTGTTTGCATTAATAAAATCCAGGAATCTCTATGCCTACACTGTTGTGGTTGTTTACGATTCCTAGTTTATAGTGGGGTAGTTACAGTCCCGTAAGAATATGGTAATGGGTTAAATGGAGAGAGTCTCTATTTCATTTAAGCAAGAACTTGGTCTGATGAAGCCTTAATGGTGAAAGCGCTTACTGACTGGTACCAATAAAGCGTATTGATTTAATTTATGTTGTATGCAGCAGCATTTTTGAGCGTCTATAGAATTTATAACTTCGGAGAATTAGTTGTGCAGCTGTGTTTTGTTCCTGTGGATGTGCTTCAAATTATTTTTCATTTTATCTATATTCTACACTACAGGAACATTTACTCTGTGGGGGTGCTTTTTTGTACTTTTATCTTCATGATTAATTCAAAATCAGTCTGCTTGCCAAACTTCAAACATAATCAGATGTTTAATAAAGGTAGAAATTAACTCATCCTCCACAGAAATCTCCAAAATACATTTGCAAGAAAATGCCTGCAGTGTTTTCTAGGTCTGTCCAGTAGACATACGATTCAGGGTTCCCAACTCATCACCAGGAGATAATCATTTGACAGCTCTACCACTCTCTTAACCAAAGCATCTTAGTTTATTCAAGGTTAACTTTATGATTCATCATGACCTGGATGTTAAACTTGTGAGCCATCAGGATTTGCTGGATTACAGATATCCAGCTTCAGTAAAAACTGAAAATATTGAGGTTATGTGATCTCAGAAATGGTTATATTAAATAAGATGGTATATGGGATTTGAACCGTACCATACCCATGTCTTACATTTCTCTACTTTTTCTTTTAATCTGTGAAGTTGATAGAAAGGATCTCAAATGATGTTACCATATCCTTGTAGGATATGCAAAATGTGATCTGATAGTATCAGATATGCCATCCAAAGTCTCAATGTAAAAATAACACATATTAACCTGATACATGGTGTTCCTGATGGGTAATTTGTGACCTGTTGAGAAGACCAGTAATACCTCCCCACTAAGGTTTACAGGCATCATTGTCATTCCTCATATAAACTCTAAAGTTTCCCAGTAAGACAACATAGTCATTAGTGAGAACATTGTCCAGCAGAGGACCCACTAACTCTGAGAAGGTAGAATAATTCATAAAGCTGTTTGCTGAGCAGGTATAAGAACTCCCTGTGTTTTCCTCTTTGTGGAGCAAAGACATATTGAGGAAACATCAGCATCCAAAGGAAAAAAATAACTGCAGCTACAACACACTTTCAAGTGAGGGACTTGAGGAGATCCACATACACACCTGGGATTTTCTATGAGGAACAACTCCAGAAGGGTTGGGACCACACCAAACTAAAAAAGTCTATTTTTTTAACCTGAGTCATATACATAAGTGACTCTGACTTTATCTGTCTGCTATGTTTCCACTTCATGTAACAGTTTAGGACTAATCTCCTCTAATGAGGTTAAATTATATGTCCCTATAGAGTCTTCACAATACTAGGGTAGAGCCCACTTGAGTCCATCCCACTCACTCCTTTTACTAAGCTGTCAGTGCACATATCCTCTAACATTCATCATACGGGTGAGGAACCTTTAGATTAACTCCATGAAACCAAGTATAGCTGAGACTCGCTTAACTTTCTGGGTGGTCAAGTAACTAGCAGCTTAATGGCACTCACCACTAACCAGCAGCTTAGTGGTGAGTGTGACGCCCATGCTCTGGCCCAGTAATCAAGGATCCTCCATCCTCACCACTAACACCAGTGAGAGGCATCCGTATAGGGAAAGGATAATAAATACACACCCAGTAAAGTACAATTTCCCTTAAGAGCCCACAGAGATCACAGTCAGTTTGGGGCTGGTTTCTCCCTTTCTCTCCAGTTCCCCAATAAGACTCCCTACTGGCACAGCTATAGGATCCAGATCTCAGCCTAGTAGCAAACTAAAACCTCCAGCACCCTCTCTATCCAGCCAGTGCTTCATGTCCCTGCCCAAGTAGTGGACACACACACACTTTGAGATAAGAGTTCTATGCAACCACACATACACTCCTGAGGAAGGCTGGCACGGGTTCTCCAGCTGTGCCCCCTTTCTGCCCAGTCTAAAAGGTAGTACCAGCTGCCACCACCCACTAGTATCAGCTACTCAAAAGGCCCTTCTGAAAGTGTCCAATTACTACTATGCAATATTATTATCCAAATGGGTAAGTGTGACTGAACAGTCAAGGCTTATTAGAGTGACTTGGTACAGTATCACTATATACAAGCAATGTACTCTTAGAGCTTAAATTATCTCAGCACAAAGCAGACACAGTTGAAAGGTTTAAAAATATTTAATAATAAATAATAAAAAACAAGACACTACTTCTTACTGCACAATGCTAGTAGTTCAGAGATCACAGAGAAATACTTAAAGTAATACAGTAGAAAAGCTGTGACATCACAGAAAACAAACTTATCTAATCGTCTTATTTCCTAGCTATATCTAAGAGAAAACTCAGTTCTAAATAACATACATATAGAGCAAAGCAGTGCTGGTGATGTTGGATGTTCTCAAGACAAAATGTTCTGAGCACTCTGATTCTCTCTCTCTTTAAATTGATAAAACAGAGCTGCTTCACATGACATAATTTTCACACTTCTCTGGTGTTCCCAGGATAATAGAAACTACATTTACATTCTTTACACCTGGTCAGAAAACATTAACTCTGGCCTCAAAACAATAGGCAGAATTCCTTCATCTAGACAAATCGGCTCCGAGTTTTGACATCAAAGAATTGACTTGTCAGCTTTGTTACAGCAGAGTGCACTGTTACATTTTTGCAGTTCAACATCCAATGCTGTCTTTTCACATTTAAGAGAACAAGCCTGTGGCTTACATTAATATTTACAAATGACAGAGTTATCTACAAAATTCTATCTGGCTAGGCTGGCAGCCTTTACCTGTCTTCACAGTGGGTACCACCTATAGGCCTGTCTCTTTATGGGGAAAGATTCATTAAACTTAACCTGAACTCTAATATGGATTTTAATTGTTTTTTATCAGGTTTTCAGAGATTACATTCTAATACACACTCTCTCACACATTCTCACACACAGCCAGTTTTGAGGACAGTTTTGCATCAGTGTCTAAACATCTTTAGCTAGTCTATGCCAATTCATACTGACACACAACTCTCAAGACTTCCCTTAATATAGCCCTTAGTGTCAATCCTTAATATTACCACAACTCATGCATATACAATAGAAAGCCAACACTTCCATCCATTCAAACTGCAATTTTCTTTGTGCACCAAGCAGTTTGTGTGATTTGACTCCTTCTTAGTCAGGTTTAGAAAATCTGAATCTGTTCTCTCATTATTTGGGTTACCCTCTTCCCTTCCACTGTTTGAACAATCATGTTTTAATCATTAGTCAAAACCTTACTGACATTTATTTTCAGCCAATGTGAGTTTTGTTTTCCATTCATAAAACTCCTGTACTATAGTCAGATGCTTTACAGATATGTTTTGCCATGATTTACTAGCTTACTTTCATTTGTTTTGAGTCCACTTCCATGCTCAGTATGTAGATTTCATTGAGGTATTCTGGTCCTCACAGTTCTAATAGTGGCCATCACTTCTTCTACCACCCTTTATAACCTGCTGCAGATGACAAACCATTTGCACAGAATTCTCATCTACTGAATCCATATAAATGGGCTATTTCTTGAGTGATACAATATCATCTCGAGTGCATGCTGTCTCCCCACTGGTTCTGAAATTTAATCTTTAGTTTCATACCCTTTTATTGAATTCTTTATCACTTTTTTACTGCCAGCTCTGTAAGATCTACACATGTAATGTTTGCTTCTTCTTCTTTATTCCTGTCTAGTCTGACCATGGATACCACCTGACTTTCTGTCTTAAATCAACTTCTTTTCTTTCTTACTCACAAATTCCTCAATAGCAAGTAGCCCTTCTTTCTTTTGAAAATTAAATAACATCTACCACTACCTTCCTTTAACCTAATATCTCAGCTAGCCTAATGCCTTTCTATAAGGCAAGCTTTTTCAATAACATTTGTCAGTATAGATTAAGATATAAATACTGCTAAATCCTGTGTTCTTCAGTTCTACTAATAGGAAGACATTGGGCCAGATTCAGGAAGCCTCCGTGTAAGAGTTATAACTCTTACACGGAGGCTGCAGTTAAACGGTGTGATGTCAGCATGTCATGCATATGCATGAGGTGCATGAGGCATGCTGAATCACACTAGTAACTCTTACACGGTCTGTGTAAGAGAGTAGGGGGCGTGTCTGTAGGCTAAGCCCTGCTAGCGGACACGCCCCCGGAAGACTAGAATGGCTGAAAGTAAACAGCCACGAGAAAGGCCATGGAAATGTGAATAAACACACTACACAACACATGCCCCGACTGACCATCAGTGTATAAAGTGAAGAGATGTTATAAAATTAAATTAAAACCTTTTTTTTTTTTTTTTTAAACCCCGTAAATGTTTGCTACTGTGTGCGCGGGTGTGCTACTGAAAAGAAATTGTGTTATCATAAAGTGTTTTAATTAACTTTATGAAATCAGTGGAAAGTTTATACTCTGAAAAAGTATGACCAATTCACAGAGACAAAAGCTTTATCCATATCTAAATTTATTATGAATAATTCTTTTTTATTTCTGTTTGCGATATCAATAAAAAAAAAGAGTCTTATGTTATCTTGATCTTTCCTATTAACTTTAACTATAAACCCAGTCTGATATTAATTTACTAAACCAATGAGCACTTGATTTAATCTTTTTGCTAATATACACATGAAAATCTTGTAGTCTGCATTTAAAAATTATATAGGTATATACAAAGAACATAGAGCAAGGTTGTTATCTGATTTTAAAATGGGTGTAATAAGACAATATCTCCATGACAGGGAAATACATACTCTTAACTTCTTCAAAAACATCTAATTTGTTTTATTATTTTTTTCATAATATTTGCTAAAACATTTTAATATATCTTTCATATCTATATAATGATTTAAATGTTTCACTACTGAATATAGCCTGTGTTTTTAAATGTGTGTAGTGTCTTTGTCTGATAGGATGCAGTTAAAATCACCAGCTATCAACATTTCCCACTTTAGAGTATAGTGTTATAATATCTAAGTATTTCTTAACTGTTTTAGAACCAATCCCAGGGATCCAATGAGTATTTATAAGAGTATAGTATTTTTATCAATTTATATTACCACCATTCCCAGCAAACCATTCTTGTCAGAATAGGAATCCACTAGTCTAGGTAGACTTGACTTTTTTTCTTCCAGAGAATAAGAACCTCTTCCTTTTGAACCAAACTGAAAACCAATTAAAACTGAATAATCTTTTAACAACAATCTATTTAAATCTTTAATCAATAAATGTGTTTCCTGTAGAAAACAATATCTGCTTTATGGAGAATTACATACATATTTAAACTACTCCTCTTTAAAGGGTAATTTAACCCATTTATGTTTAATGAAAGGCATTTATATGGTGGCATCTGTTGGAACAATAGTTATAGAAACTACTATGGAATGGTTTAGTGCATTAAGCATTACACTAACAAAAATGTTATGGACAACCACAGTAAGGATGATATCAAAAATTCAGAATTAGAAACACTTTTAACCTCCATTTAATAAAATATTCCAGGCTTAATGAAAGGTTCATAGAAGCCACTTACTATCAACACCATAACACAACCAATCACACTTTTGCTACTACATAATCTGAAATGTTCCAAATAAATATTTTACACTTTTTAAGAAGATGTTAAATTACTAGAAAACAAACCAAAAACTGCACAAGGTTAATATATAACAAGACCTAGCAAATAGAAGAACTTTAACTATTTATTTTTAATAAGTCACATTAATTATACATACCATTTATTTATATATTAACTATCATATTTAAGATATGCTCAGACCATTCATAATACATGAACTATTTATATGAATTAAGAAACTCTGTGTTATGAGTAAATAATCCCCGGGATTCATGAAGCTCGGCGCAAGGCCGGCGTAAGGCTTGCGCCGGCGGTGCATTGCATAGCCGGCGCAGTAGCGCCATATGCATATTAATGAGAGTGCACCGTAACCACAGGCATGTGCGTACTGTACGTGAGCGAGCCCAAGTAGGATGCGTCAGTAGGCGTGTTTAAGCAGGCAGGCGAAGAGCAACCTAACGTGCTGTCTGCCATAGTCCGCCCAAAATAGAAATGGCTGCAGCCATGGCCCGTGCAGAATGAAATGTCCGCAGAGTATGCAACAAAGTACCCGTCCCAACTAAACAGAGAAGCAAAGAAAACCCACGCGGCCGAAATGTACCTGTCCAAGGAACAAAGGATACGTAATACCGTGTCCGTACAGCAATGTACTGTGAGTGTGCATAGTCAGAGAAGGTGTACAGCAGCATGTCAGCACGCCGCACCGACATAGGAGTAGCGACTAAGGTCACCAACCGTCCCACTTTGCGAGGGCAGTCCCTGTATTGGCATCGTGTTCGAAATAAAGCATTAAAAGCGGGAAGTGTGCGAAGAGTGTAGGTCATAATGATTTCCGTATTTAATGTAATTGTAGCCTGAATCGGTTATTTCCGTAACTGAAATACCTAAATGTCCCAAGAAACAGAATAAGCTACCAAACTGCCACAACAATAAGTTCATACTTAGGCAAATAAGTGAAGTTCTATGCTATATAGTGACCGTGTGTACGTGTCGGGCTGTGAAGTCAGATGTGACTCCCTGCACATACAGGTGGTCAATGTAGAAGTCCCACAGAACCACGATAGCAATGTGTGTGTTGAATGAAAGGCGACCGACAAACCCTGTCCCCTGATCCCTGGTAGTCACCCCTGTGCTGTGTGGACAGCCACCTATACGCTGTACAGGGGTGACCTACTACCCTCGACAGGTATGACTTTGCATTATGTACCAGTTAGCTGTGGGACATGTCCCTGACAGCAGATATGCATATCCGGGAGGCCCCTTGAAGGATATCTGTGTCAGATGTCCGTCCCAGTATGGCATCTGTTCTGCAAGCATCTACAAACAATGTTACCCATAACACCCCTGTGTGTGCCTGTACCGTGGAAATGTAGATGTATGACAGGGGTGCACCACGGAATGGCACCATGGGACACCACCTGTGACAGGCAGTTGGTCTGACATGCAGCCAGCAACTATGACCATGTGGGTTGTGTCACATAGACAGTTTACAACACATTCTGTGATGTACATGTTCACATCCCAGCCAATGGTTTCATTAACGTTACCTGAGGGGTAATGTTATGAAGCCCTTGCCAGGACGAGGTAGGCTGTATGGACTGCAACACCCCAGCAATGGGCTGGGTGACCGTCCGAAAATGTCAACCATGTCTTAAAGGCATGAACCGCCCCTGAACAAGACAAACCGTGTGGGATGCAGTATGTATGTCCCCTATGCAGTCATGTACGAACCGCAGTATGATCCCACCCCATGTCTATGCAGATAGGTCTCCTCAGGGTACTGGGACAGTAATAACCAGCCTCAGTGGAGGCATTGGCCCTGTGATGTGGGAATACAGTTGTCATGCGATACAACCTGGGCACCCTACCTGAGGTGAGGCTATAAAGAAATAGCTGTCCTAACTGTGGGTCCTAATCCCAAATGAGATAGTGGAGTACACAGCGGGCTCACCATCTGGTCTCATGGATGCTATTCACACTACCCTGGAGAGAGCATGTCCCACCTGTGTGTCACAGAACATTTGGTGACCACAAACCGCTGGTACAGACATCTCCACATGTGTGGTGGAGGGTGTGGAGATGTCCTCACTGGACCTGTCAGCCTGTATGTCGGCAATGTGTGTATGTTGAGTAAACCCCACCTCTATGTGAACCCAGTCAGAGCATATGTGGTAGTGACCTCACAGGTGTCGAGCATAGCAACTGAAGGTGGTATGATTGTCAGCCAGGTCCATGTAGGTATATCTGTGGAATGTGCCCTGGACAATCCCATGACATTGTGTAACTCTACACATATGATGACCAAGGGTGTCACACCTCACAAGGTGTCTGCTCCACCCTGTAGTAGCCACCTCCTCGTGTTGTACATCATGTGTATGGCTGGGGTACACCACACTGGACGCTTGGCATTGGTACAATGAACCACAGTTGGGTAAGTGAATGCCTGGTACATGCAGTCCTGTAGGTACTGGTAGATGGCAAATGTGATTGATGCAGTGGCTGCAGTACTGTCGACCACTGGCTCAGGGTCCTTAAAGGAGACCACAGTAGTGTGCAGAATTGTGTAGTCCGCCTCTGAGCAAGCAATGTGTATGTTCACTGGCAACACACACAGCAACGGATGCCAAAGGCAGATGCCAATGTCCAAATAACATAGATCAACGTCAGCATGGCAATATGTCTTATCATACATGTATTGACACGTGTCTGCTAATTACAATTGCAAATGGCCGGTAAGACCGGCCTAAAGTTCACATGATATACACAGCCTGGAGGTGTTGTTCCGATAATGAAGTGGCAGTACTTTCCAACCGTGACCTCTGTGTATGAAAGTGTTTGTTAACCTGCAACAGTGGATGTACACAATTGGGTTCTGGCATCGGAAAACATAGTTCCTGTAGCACTACACAGTATGGGTAGTCAAGCAGACATCTGCAATTGTTGAACACACAGCATCAGTGAAACCCACTGTTCACAAGGACACAGTCCGACAAGCTGTACACATTACATATGCACAGTGGTGTCCATGACTGGACTCAAAAATACAAAACGACAAGTATGACGCCATCAATGATCGCCTACGGGAACTCATTGTCGTCACGGGTATACATATGCACCGCAAGCGTGTTTAATGTTGATGATAGCTGTCCATGAAATGCAACACACATGCACAGAAATACCCAGGGGACCGGGTCCATAGAAGGGCGTCCACATCACAGTCCCGCACACCTGAAGGATGTGTAATGGGTACTGTCGATTGTCGCACTCAAGGGATTCTGGGTATGTAGACTCTGGGCTCGGTGTTGTTTCGCAGCCAATCCTTTGTCCCTCCCCGTGTGAGGGATGTGTGTGGCACCTGCCTTCCTCTCCGCTAATAATGCAAACCATCCACGGAGAATGCTAAATGTAGTTGTGAGATGTGTACAGCCCTATAGTAGTGTCCAGTAGTAAATTGTCATGGATGGACAACCGTATGGCCAAGACGGCACCCACAACTGCAAACCTGGGTAAATTACACAACCGCGGCAAGGCATAACGCAGGAAATACACATAGGGACTACAGTTGACATCCCACATACAAAGCTGGACCGCTGTGCCAACACCGGCGTACACAGCACTACATCTGCCAGCAACACAATGGGGGACCACTCGGCACCATACCGTGGAACAGATTGGCGACCTGTGGAACACAAACCGATGGCACGCCAACAACGCCAACTGGGATATGTAACCTATGGCGTCCCCACCTATGGAGAAATCATGCTACAATGAAGACATAGGGTACCGACATATTTCGGTGGTGTTCTGTTGTAAATACAGTGATGGACATGTCCTATTGGGATGTCTGATGTGTACATGAAGCAGTAGCTAACCAGCATCTTTGGATGTATGACAATTGTTCACAGTACGAAATCACCTGGTTACGTAGCACCATGTAGAATGGGTAGTCAAGCAGACATCCGCGATTGGGGAACATACAGCAGCAGTCAAACACACTGGCCACACGGACACAGTCCGCCAAGCTCTACACTTAACATATGCACATTGGTGTCCATTGTAGGACTCAAAAATTACCCGTGCAGACTGCGTGGCACATGATCGTTA